>NW_027285309.1:32500-57500 GCF_040894005.1 Engystomops pustulosus | reverse complement strand
AACAAGCCCATGGAAGTAGGGGCTCAGCGGGAGCAGCCAGTTGGCCTATCCGGCCACATGTCACTGTCCCCCGGCCAGACTTGGCGGCAAGTCCCGGGGAGGAACAAGCCCATGGAAGTAGGAGCTCCTACTTCCAAAGCGATGACGTCAGCGGGAGCAGCCGCTCGGCCGTATCCGGCGGCATGTCACTGTTCCCCGGCCAGACTTGGCGGCAAGTCCCGGGGGACGAACAAGCCCATGGAAGTAGGGGCTCAGCGGGAGCAGCCAGTTGGCCTATCCGGCCACATGTCACTGTCCCCCGGCCAGACTTGGCGGCAAGTCCCGGGGAGGAACAAGCCCATGGAAGTAGGAGCTCCTACTTCCAAAGCGATGACGTCAGCGGGAGAAGCCGCTCGGCCTATCCGGCCACATGTCACCGTCCCCCGGCCACACTTGGCTATAGGTCCCGGGGAGGAATAATGCCCATGGAAGTAGGAGCTCCTACTTCCAAAGGGGCAAGTCAGCGGGAGCAGCCACTTGGCCTATTCGGCCAAGTTTCACTGTTCCCCGGCCACACTTGGCTGTAGGTCCCGGAGAGGAATAATGCCCATGGAAGTAAGAGCTCCTACCTCCAAAGGGGCAAGTCAGCGGGAGAAGCCACTTGGCCTATCCGGCCACATGTCACTGTCCCCCGGCCAAGCTTGGCTGTAGGTCCCGGGGAGGAATAATGCCCATGGAAGTAGGAGCTCCTACTTCCAAAGGGGCAAGTCAGCGGAAGAAGCCACTAGTTCTATCCGGCCAAGAGTCACTGTTCCCCGGCCTTACTTGGCAGTAGGTCCCGGGGAGGAATAATGCCCATGGAAGTAGGAGCTCCTACTTCCAAAGGGGCAAGTCAGCGGGAGAAGCCACTTGGCCTATCCGGCCAAGAGTCACTGTTCCCCGGCCACTCTTGGCAGTAGGTCCCGGGGAGGAATAATGCCCATGGAAGTAGGAGCTCCTACTTCCAAAGGGGCAAGTCAGCGGGAGAAGCCACTAGTTCTATCCGGCCAAGAGTCACTGTTCCCCGGCTACACTTGGCAGTAGGTCCCGGGGAGGAATAATGCCCATGGAAGTAGGAGCTACTACCTCCAAAGGGTGAAGACACTTGGCTCTAAGTCCCCGAGAGGTATACTGCCCATGGGAGTAAGAGCTCCTACTTCCAAAGGGGCAAGTCAGCGGGAGAAGCCACTTGGCCTACCCGGCCAAGAGTCACTGTTCCCCGGCCACACTTGGCAGTAGGTCCCGGGGAGGAATAATGCCCATGGAAGTAGGAGCTCCTACTTCCAAAGGGGCAAGTCAGCGGGAGAAGCCACTTGGCCTACCCGGCCAAGAGTCACTGTTCCCCGGCCACACTTGGCAGTAGGTCCCGGGGAGGAATAATGCCCATGGAAGTAGGAGCTCCTACTTCCAAAGGGGCAAGTCAGCGGGAGAAGCCACTTGGCCTATCCGGCCACATGTCACTGTCCCCCGGCCACACTTGGCTGTAGGTCCCGGGGTGGAATAATGCCCATGGAAGTAGGAGCTCCTACTTCCAAAGGGGCAAGTCAGCGGGAGCAGCCACTTGGCCTATCCGGCCAAGTGTCACTGTTCCCCGGCCACACTTGGCTGTAGGTCCCGGAGAGGAATAATGCCCATGGAAGTAAGAGCTCCTACCTCCAAAGGGTGAAGACACTTGGCTCTAAGTCCCCGAGAGGTATACTGCCCATGGAAGTGAGAGCTCCTACTTCCAAAGGGGCAAGTCAGCGGGAGAAGCCACTTGGCCTATCCGGCCAAGAGTCACTGTTCCCCGGCCACACTTGGCAGTAGGTCCCGGGGAGGAATAATGCCCATGGAAGTAAGAGCTCCTACTTCCATAGGGGCAAGTCAGCGGGAGAAGCCACTTGGCCTATCCGGCCAAGAGTCACTGTTCCCCGGCCACACTTGGCAGTAGGTCCCGGGGAGGAATAATGCCCATGGAAGTAGGAGCTCCTACTTCCAAAGGGGCAAGTCAGCGGGAGAAGCCACTTGGCCTATCCGGCCACATGTCACTGTCCCCCGGCCACTCTTGGCTGTAGGTCCCGGGGAGGAATAATGCCCATGGAAGTAGGAGCTCCTACTTCCAAAGGGGCAAGTCAGCGGGAGAAGCCACTTGGACTATCCGGCCAAGAGTCACTGTTCCCCGGCCACACTTGGCAGTATGTCCCGGGGAGGAATAATGCCCATGGAAGTGGGAGCTCCTACTTCCAAAGGGGCAAGTCGGCGGGAGAAGCCACTTGGCCTATCCGGCCAAGAGTCACTGTTCCCCGGCCACACTTGGCAGTAGGTCCCGGGGAGGAATAATGCCCATGGAAGTAAGAGCTCCTACTTCCAAAGGGGCAAGTCAGCGGGAGAAGCCACTTGGCCTATCCGGCCAAGAGTCACTGTTCCCCGGCCACACTTGGCAGTAGGTCCCGGGGAGGAATAATG
Organism: Engystomops pustulosus; assembly: GCF_040894005.1. NCBI lineage: Eukaryota > Metazoa > Chordata > Amphibia > Anura > Leptodactylidae > Engystomops > Engystomops pustulosus. The sequence goes on along the minus strand of NW_027285309.1, from coordinate 55,037 downwards.
CCCATGGAAGTAAGAGCTCCTACTTCAATAGGGGCAAGTCAGCGGGAGAAGCCACTTGGCCTATCCGGCCAAGAGTCACTGTTCCCCGGCCACACTTGGCAGTAGGTCCCGGGGAGGAATAATGCCCATGGAAGTAGGAGCTCCTACCTCCAAAGGGTGAAGACACTTGGCTCTAAGTCCCCGAGAGGTATAATGCCCATGGAAGTAAGAGCTCCTACTTCCAAAGGGGCAAGTCAGCGGGAGAAGCCACTTGGCCTATCCGGCCAAGAGTCACTGTTCCCCGGCCACACTTGGCTGTAGGTCCCGGGGAGGAATAATGCCCATGGAAGTAGGAGCTCCTACTTCCAAAGGGGCAAGTCAGCGGGAGAAGAGCCACTTGGCCTATCCGGCCAAGAGTCACTGTTCCCCGGCCACACTTGGCAGTAGGTCCCGGGGAGGAATAATGCCCATGGAAGTAGGAGCTACTACCTCCAAAGGGTGAAGACACTTGGCTCTAAGTCCCCGAGAGGTATACTGCCCATGGGAGTAAGAGCTCCTACTTCCAAAGGGGCAAGTCAGCGGGAGAAGCCACTTGGCCTATCCGGCCAAGAGTCACTGTTCCCCGGCCACACTTGGCAGTAGGTCCCGGAGAGGAATAATGCCCATGGAAGTAGGAGCTCCTACTTCCAAAGGGGCAAGTCAGCGGGAGAAGCCACTTGGCCTACCCGGCCAAGAGTCACTGTTCCCCGGCCACACTTGGCAGTAGGTCCCGGGGAGGAATAATGCCCATGGAAGTAGGAGCTCCTACTTCCAAAGGGGCAAGTCAGCGGGAGAAGCCACTTGGCCTATCCGGCCACATGTCACTGTCCCCCGTCCACACTTGGCTGTAGGTCCCGGGGTGGAATAATGCCCATGGAAGTAGGAGCTCCTACTTCAAAAGGGGCAAGTCAGCGGGAGCAGCCACTTGGCCTACCCGGCCAAGTGTCACTGTTCCCCGGCCACACTTGGCTGTAAGTCCCGGAGAGGAATAATGCCCATGGAAGTAAGAGCTCCTACCTCCAAAGGGCGAAGACACTTGGCTCTAAGTCCCCGAGAGGTATACTGCCCATGGAAGTGAGAGCTCCTACTTCCAAAGGGGCAAGTCAGCGGGAGAAGCCACTTGGCCTATCCGGCCAAGAGTCACTGTTCCCCGGCCACTCTTGGCTGTAGGTCCCGGGGAGGAATAATGCCCATGGAAGTAGGAGCTACTACCTTCAAAGGGGCAAGTCAGCGGGAGAAGCCACTTGGCTTATCCGGCCAAGAGTCACTGTTCCCCGGCCACAATTTGCAGTATGTCCCGGGGAGGAATAATGCCCATGGAAGTAGGAGCTACTACCTCCAAAGGGTGAAGACACTTGGCTCTAAGTCCCCGAGTGGTATACTGCCCATGGAAGTAAGAGCTCCTACTTCCATAGGGGCAAGTCAGCGGGAGAAGCCACTTGGCCTATCCGGCCAAGAGTCACTGTTCCCCGGCCACACTTGGCAGTAGGTCCCGGGGAGGAATAATGCCCATGGAAGTAGGAGCTCCTACTTCCAAAGGGGCAAGTCAGCGGGAGAAGCCACTTGGCCTATCCGGCCAAGAGTCACTGTTCCCCGGCCACTCTTGGCTGTAGGTCCCGGGGAGGAATAATGCCCATGGAAGTAGGAGCTACTACCTCCAAAGGGGCAAGTCAGCGGGAGAAGCCACTTGGCCTATCCGGCAAAGAGTCACTGTTCCCCGGCCACACTTGGCAGTATGTCCCGGGGAGGAATAATGCCCATGGAAGTAGGAGCTACTACCTCCAAAGGGGCAAGTCAGCGGGAGAAGCCACTTGGCCTATCCGGCAAAGAGTCACTGTTCCCCGGCCACACTTGGCTGTAGGTCGAGGGGAGGAATAATGCCCATGGAAGTAGGAGCTCCTACTTCCAAAGGGGCAAGTCAGCGGGAGAAGCCACTTGGCCTATCCGGCAAAGAGTCACTGTTCCCCGGCCACACTTGGCTGTAGGTCCCGGGGAGGAATAATGCCCATGGAAGTAGGAGCTCCTACTTCCAAAGGGGCAAGTCAGCGGGAGAAGCCACTTGGCCTATCCGGCCAAGAGTCACTGTTCCCCGGCCACACTTGGCAGGAGGTCCCGGGGAGGAATAATGCCCATGGAAGTAGGAGCTCCTACTTCCAAAGGGTCAAGTCAGCGGGAGAAGCCACTTCGCCTACCCGGCCAAGTGTCACTGTCCCCCGGCCACACTTGGCAGTAGGTCCCGGGGAGGAATAATGCCCATGGAAGTAGGAGCTCCTACTTCCAAAGGGGCAAGTCAGCGGGAGAAGCCACTTCGCCTACCCGGCCGAGTGTCACTGTCCCCCGGCCAGACTTGGCGGCAAGTCCCCGGGAGGAATAATGCCCATGGAAGTAGGAGCTCCTACTTCCAAAGGGGCAAGTCAGCGGGAGAAGCCACTTGGCCTATCCGGCCACATGTCACTGTCCCCCGGCCAGACTTGGCGGCAAGTCCCGGGGAGGAATAATGCCCATGGAAGTAGGAGCTCCTACTTCCAAAGGGTCAAGTCAGCGGGAGAAGCCACCTCGCCTACCCGGCCAAGTGTCACTGTCCCCCGGCCACTCTTGGCTGTAGGTCCCGGGGAGGAATAATGCCCATGGAAGTAGGAGCTCCTACTTCCAAAGGGGCAAGTCAGCGGGAGAAGCCACTTGGCCTATCCGGCCACATGTCACTGTCCCCCGGCCACACTTGGCAGTAGGTCCCGGGGAGGAATAATGCCCATGGAAGTAGGAGCTCCTACTTCCAAAGGGGCAAGTCAGCGGGAGAAGCCACTTGGCCTATCCGGCCAAGAGTCACTGTTCCCCGGCCACACTTGGCAGTAGGTCCCGGGGAGGAATAATGCCCATGGAAGTAGGAGCTACTACCTCCAAAGGGGCAAGTCAGCGGGAGAAGCCACTTGGCCTATCCGGCCAAGAGTCACTGTTCCCCGGCCACACTTGGCAGTAGGTCCCGGGGAGGAATAATGCCCATGGAAGTGGGAGCTCCTACTTCCAAAGGGGCAAGTCAGCGGGAGAAGCCACTTGGCCTATCCGGCCAAGAGTCACTGTTCCCCGGCCACACTTGGCAGTAGGTCCCGGGGAGGAATAATGCCCATGGAAGTAAGAGCTCCTACTTCCATAGGGGCAAGTCAGCGGGAGAAGCCACTTGGCCTATCCGGCCAAGAGTCACTGTTCCCCGGCCACACTTGGCAGTATGTCCCGGGGAGGAATAATGCACATGGAAGTAGGAGCTACTACCTCCAAAGGGTGAAGACACTTGGCTCTAAGTCCCCGAGAGGTATACTGCCCATGGAAGTAAGAGCTCCTACTTCCAAAGGGGCAAGTCAGCGGGAGAAGCCACTTGGCCTATCCGGCCAAGAGTCACTGTTCCCCGGCCACACTTGGCTGTAGGTCCCGGGGAGGAATAATGCCCATGGAAGTAGGAGCTCCTACTTCCAAAGGGGCAAGTCAGCGGGAGAAGCCACTTGGCCTATCCGGCAAAGAGTCACTGTTCCCCGGCCACACTTGGCTGTAGGTCCCGGGGAGGAATAATGCCCATGGAAGTAGGAGCTCCTACTTCCAAAAGGGCCAGTCAGCGGGAGAAGCCACTTGGCCTATCCGGCCAAGAGTCACTGTTCCCCGGCCACACTTGGCAGTAGGTCCCGGGGAGGAATAATGCCCATGGAAGTAGGAGCTCCTACTTCCAAAGGGGCAAGTCAGCGGGAGAAGCCACTTCGCCTACCCGGCCGAGTGTCACTGTCCCCCGGCCAGACTTGGCGGCAAGTCCCGGGGAGGAATAATGCCCATGGAAGTAGGAGCTCCTACTTCCAAAGGGGCAAGTCAGCGGGAGAAGCCACTTGGCCTATACGGCCACATGTCACTGTCCCCCGGCCACACTTGGCAGTAGGTCCCGGGGAGGAATAATGCCCATGGAAGTAGGAGCTCCTACTTCCAAAGGGGCAAGTCAGCGGGAGAAGCCACTTCGCCTACCCGGCCAAGTGTCACTGTCCCCCGGCCAGACTTGGCGGCAAGTCCCGGGGAGGAATAATGCCCATGGAAGTAGGAGCTCACTTGGCTCTAAGTCTTCGAGAGGTATAATGCCCATGGAAGTAAGAGCTCCAACTTCCAAAGGGGCAAGTCAGCGGGAGAAGCCACTTCGCCTACCCGGCCAAGTGTCACTGTCCCCCGGCCAGACTTGGCGGCAAGTCCCGGGGAGGAATAATGCCCATGGAAGTAGGAGCTCCTACTTCCAAAGGGGCAAGTCAGCGGGAGAAGCCACTTGGCCTATCCGGCCACATGTCACTGTCCCCCGGCCACACTTGGCAGTAGGTCCCGGGGAGGAATAATGCCCATGGAAGTAGGAGCTCCTACTTCCAAAGGGGCAAGTCAGCGGGAGAAGCCACTTCGCCTACCCGGCCAAGTGTCACTGTCCCCCGGCCAGACTTGGCGGCAAGTCCCGGGGAGGAATAATGCCCATGGAAGTAGGAGCTCCTACTTCCAAAGGGGCAAGTCAGCGGGAGAAGCCACTTGGCCTACCCGGCCAAGTGTCACTGTCCCCCGGCCACTCTTGGCTGTAGGTCCCGGGGAGGAATAATGCCCATGGAAGTAGGAGCTCCTACTTCCAAAGGGGCAAGTCAGCGGGAGAAGCCACTTGGCCTATCCGGCCACATGTCGCTGTCCCCCGGCCAGACTTGGCGGCAAGTCCCGGGGAGGAATAATGCCCATGGAAGTAGGAGCTCCTACTTCCAAAGGGGCAAGTCAGCGGGAGAAGCCACTTCGCCTACCCGGCCAAGTGTCACTGTCCCCCGGCCACTCTTGGCTGTAGGTCCCGGGGAGGAATAATGCCCATGGAAGTAGGAGCTCCTACTTCCAAAGGGGCAAGTCAGCGGGAGAAGCCACTTGGCCTATCCGGCCACATGTCACTGTCCCCCGGCCAGACTTGGCGGCAAGTCCCGGGGAGGAATAATGCCCATGGAAGTAGGAGCTCCTACTTCCAAAGGGGCAAGTCAGCGGGAGAAGCCACTTCGCCTACCCGGCCAATTGTCACTGTCCCCCGGCCAGACTTGGCGGCAAGTCCCGGGGAGGAATAATGCCCATGGAAGTAGGAGCTCACTTGGCTCTAAGTCTTCGAGAGGTATAATGCCCATGGAAGTAAGAGCTCCTACTTCCAAAGGGGCAAGTCAGCGGGAGAAGCCACTTCGCCTACCCGGCCAAGTGTCACTGTCCCCCGGCCAGACTTGGCGGCAAGTCCCGGGGAGGAATAATGCCCATGGAAGTAGGAGCTCCTACTTCCAAAGGGGCAAGTAAGCGGGAGAAGCCACTTCGCCTACCCGGCCAAGTGTCACTGTCCCCCGGCCAGACTTGGCGGCAAGTCCCGGGGAGGAATAATGCCCATGGAAGTAGGAGCTCCTACTTCCAAAGGGGCAAGTCAGCGGGAGAAGCCACTTCGCCTACCCGGCCAAGTGTCACTGTCCCCCGGCCAGACTTGGCGGCAAGTCCCGGGGAGGAATAATGCCCATGGAAGTAGGAGCTCCTACTTCCAAAGGGGCAAGTCAGCGGGAGAAGCCACTTCGCCTACCCGGCCAAGTGTCACTGTCCCCCGGCCAGACTTGGCGGCAAGTCCCGGGGAGGAATAATGCCCATGGAAGTAGGAGCTCCTACTTCCAAAGGGGCAAGTCAGCGGGAGAAGCCACTTCGCCTACCCGGCCAAGTGTCACTGTCCCCCGGCCAGACTTGGCGGCAAGTCCCGGGGAGGAATAATGCCCATGGAAGTAGGAGCTCACTTGGCTCTAAGTCTTCGAGAGGTATAATGCCCATGGAAGTAAGAGCTCCTACTTCCAAAGGGGCAAGTCAGCGGGAGAAGCCACTTCGCCTACCCGGCCAAGTGTCACTGTCCCCCGGCCAGACTTGGCGGCAAGTCCCGGGGAGGAATAATGCCCATGGAAGTAGGAGCTCCTACTTCCAAAGGGGCAAGTCAGCGGGAGAAGCCACTTCGCCTACCCGGCCAAGTGTCACTGTCCCCCGGCCAGACTTGGCGGCAAGTCCCGGGGAGGAATAATGCCCATGGAAGTAGGAGCTCCTACTTCCAAAGGGGCAAGTCAGCGGGAGAAGCCACTTGGCCTACCCGGCCAAGTGTCACTGTCCCCCGGCCAGACTTGGCGGCAAGTCCCGGGGAGGAATAATGCCCATGGAAGTAGGAGCTCACTTGGCTCTACGTCTTCGAGAGGTATAATGCCCATGGAAGTAAGAGCTCCTACTTCCAAAGGGGCAAGTCAGCGGGAGAAGCCACTTCGCCTACCCGGCCAAGTGTCACTGTCCCCCGGCCAGACTTGGCGGCAAGTCCCGGGGAGGAATAATGCCCATGGAAGTAGGAGCTCACTTGGCTCTAAGTCTTCGAGAGGTATAATGCCCATGGAAGTAAGAGCTCCTACTTCCAAAGGGGCAAGTCAGCGGGAGAAGCCACTTCGCCTACCCGGCCAAGTGTCACTGTCCCCCGGCCAGACTTGGCGGCAAGTCCCGGGGAGGAATAATGCCCATGGAAGTAGGAGCTCCTACTTCCAAAGGGGCAAGTCAGCGGGAGAAGCCACTTCGCCTACCCGGCCAAGTGTCACTGTCCCCCGGCCAGACTTGGCGGCAAGTCCCGGGGAGGAATAATGCCCATGGAAGTAGGAGCTCCTACTTCCAAAGGGGCAAGTCAGCGGGAGAAGCCACTTCGCCTACCCGGCCAAGTGTCACTGTCCCCCGGCCAGACTTGGCGGCAAGTCCCGGGGAGGAATAATGCCCCATGGAGCTCGGGCAGACTAGAAGTAACCTCGTCTGCCCGCTGGAGGGCGCCCTTCCCGGAGCGGAGGGGACCCCCTTGGCCACCAAGTGCAAGCCGAGTTTGGAGCTCGAAACCCGGCCACGCTTGGTCGTAGGTCCCGGTGAGGAACATGGCCATGGAAGTCGGAGCTCAAACCTCCAAACTGACCTCAGCCGGAGCACTTGCTGAGGCTGCCCGGGCATGGGTTACTGTTCCCCGGGCACACTTGGTCGTAGGTCCAAGTGTGGAACGTGTCCATGGAAGTTGAAGTGAAGAGAACCGCGAAAGGGAGTTTTTGCGCGAAGCCGCGGCCGAGGAGGGCTCACCGATCCCGGCGTGATTTCTGCCAGGCCCGGTACCCAAACCGAACTCCGCATGGTGGCTGGATCCGCGACCCTGGAACCCTGGGCCGGGAGCCTAGGGGCGAGAGGGGCCCCATGGAGCTCGGGCAGACTAGAAGTACCCTCGTCTGCCCGCTGGAGGGCGCCCTTCCCGGAGCGGAGGGGACCCCCCAAGCGACCAAGTGCAAGCCGAGTTTGGAGCTCGAAACCCGGCCACACTTGGTAGTATGTCCCGGTGAGGAACATGCCCATGGAAGTAAGAGCTCAGCGGGAGCAGCCACTCAGGCTACACGGGAATGTGTCACTGTCCCCCGGCCAAGACTTGGCGGCAAGTCCCGGGGAGGAATAGTTCCCATGGAAGTAGCTCAGCGGGAGCAGCCACTCAGGCTACCCGGGAATGTGTCACTGTCCCCCGGCCAAGACTTGGCGGCAAGTCCCGGGGAGGAATAGTTCCCATGGAAGTAGCTCAGCGGGAGCAGCCACTCAGGCTACCCGGGAATGTGTCACTGTCCCCCGGCCAGACTTGGCGGCAGGTCCCGGGGAGGAATAGTGCTCATGGAAGTAGCTCAGCGGGAGCAGCTGCTGAGGCTACCCGGGAATGTGTCACTGTCCCTCGGCCACACTTGGTCGTTGATTCCTGATGAGGAACATGCCCATGGAACTAAAGAGTTCAGCGGGAGCAGCCGCTCAGGCTACCCGGGAATGTGTCACTGTCCCCCGGCCAGACTTGGCGGCAGGTCCCGGGGAGGAATAGTGCCCATGGAAGTCGGAGCTCCAACCTCCAAGTTGACCTCAGCGGGAGCAGCCGCTGAGGCTACCCGGGCCTGGGTGACTGTTCCCCGGCCACACTTGGTCGGAGGTCCCGGTGTGGAACATGCCCATGGAAGTTGAAGGGAAGAGAACCGCGAAAGGGAGTTTGGAGGCTGAGCCGCGGCCGAGGAGGTCTCACCGATCCCGGCGTGATTCCAGCCAGGCCCGGTACCCTATACCGAACTCGACAGGGTGGCTGTATCCGGGACCCTGGAACCCTGGGCGGGGAGCCTAGGGGCGAGAGGGGCCCCATGGAGCTCGGGCAGACTAGAAGTACCCTCGTCTGCCCGCTGGAGGGCGCCCTTCCCGGAGCGGAGGGGACCCCCCAAGCGACCAAGTGCAAGCCGAGTTTGGAGCTCGAAACCCGGCCACACTTGGTAGTATGTCCCGGTGAGGAACATGCCCATGGAAGTAAGAGCTCAGCGGGAGCAGCCACTCAGGCTACCCGGGAATGTGTCACTGTCCCCCGGCCAGACTTGGCGGCAGGTCCCGGGGAGGAATAGTGCCCATGGAAGTAGCCCAGCGGGAGCAGCCGCTCAGGCTACCCGGGAATGTGTCACTGTCCCCCGGCCAGACTTGGCGGCAGGTCCCGGGGAGGAATAGTGCTCATGGAAGTAGCTCAGCGGGAGCAGCTGCTGAGGCTACCCGGGAATGTGTCACTGTCCCTGGGCCACACTTGGTCGTTGGTTCCTGATGAGGAACATGCCCATGGAAGTAAGAGTTCAGCGGGAGAAGCCGCTCAAGCTACCCGGGAATGTGTCACTGTCCCCCGGCCAGACTTGGCGGCAGGTCCCGGGGAGGAATAGTGCCCATGGAAGTCGGAGCTCCAACCTCCAAGTTGACCTCAGCGGGAGCAGCCGCTGAGGCTACCCGGGCATGGGTGACTGTTCCCCGGCCACACTTGGTCGGAGGTCCCGGTGTGGAACATGCCCATGGAAGTTGAAGGGAAGAGAACCGCGAAAGGGAGTTTGGAGGCTGAGCCGCGGCCGAGGAGGTCTCACCGATCCCGGCGTGATTCCAGCCAGGCCCGGTACCCTATACCGAACTCGGCAGGGTGGCTGTATCCGGGACCCTGGAACCCTGGGCGGGGAGCCTAGGGGCGAGAGGGGCCCCATGGAGCTCGGGCAGACTAGAAGTACCCTCGTCTGCCCGCTGGAGGGCGCCCTTCCCGGAGCGGAGGGGACCCCCAAGCGACCAAGTGCAAGCCGAGTTTGGAGCTCGAAACCCGGCCACACTTGGTAGTATGTCCCGGTGAGGAACATGCCCATGGAAGTAAGAGCTCAGCGGGAGCAGCCACTCAGGCTACCCGGCAATGTGTCACTGTCCCCCGGCCAAGACTTGGCGGCAAGTCCCGGGGAGGAATAGTGCCCATGGAAGTAGCTCAGCGGGAGCAGCCGCTCAGGCTACCCGGGAATGTGTCACTGTCCCCCGGCCAGACTTGGCGGCAGGTCCCGGGGAGGAATAGTGCTCATGGAAGTAGCTCAGCGGGAGCAGCCACTCAGGCTAACCGGGAATGTGTCACTGTCCCTGGGCCACACTTGGTCGTTGGTTCCTGATGAGGAACATGCCCATGGAAGTAAGAGTTCAGCGGGAGCAGCCGCTCAGGGCTACCCGGGAATGTGTCACTGTCCCCCGGCCAGACTTGGCGGCAGGTCCCGGGGAGGAATAGTGCCCATGGAAGTCGGAGCTCCAACCTCCAAGTTGACCTCAGCGGGAGCAGCCGCTGAGGCTACCCGGGCATGGGTGACTGTTCCCCGGCCACACTTGGTCGGAGGTCCCGGTGTGGAACATGCCCATGGAAGTTGAAGGGAAGAGAACCGCGAAAGGGAGTTTGGAGGCTGAGCCGCGGCCGAGGAGGTCTCACCGATCCCGGCGTGATTCCAGCCAGGCCCGGTACCCTATACCGAACTCGGCAGGGTGGCTGTATCCGGGACCCTGGAACCCTGGGCGGGGAGCCTAGGGGCGAGAGGGGCCCCATGGAGCTCGGGCAGACTAGAAGTACCCTCGTCTGCCCGCTGGAGGGCGCCCTTCCCGGAGCGGAGGGGACCCCCAAGCGACCAAGTGCAAGCCGAGTTTGGAGCTCGAAACCCGGCCACACTTGGTAGTATGTCCCGGTGAGGAACATGCCCATGGAAGTAAGAGCTCAGCGGGAGCAGCCACTCAGGCTACCCGGCAATGTGTCACTGTCCCCCGGCCAAGACTTGGCGGCAAGTCCCGGGGAGGAATAGTGCCCATGGAAGTAGCTCAGCGGGAGCAGCCGCTCAGGCTACCCGGGAATGTGTCACTGTCCCCCGGCCGGACTTGGCGGCAGGTCCCGGGGAGGAATAGTGCTCATGGAAGTAGCTCAGCGGGAGCAGCCACTCAGGCTAACCGGGAATGTGTCACTGTCCCTGGGCCACACTTGGTCGTTGGTTCCTGATGAGGAACATGCCCATGGAAGTAAGAGTTCAGCGGGAGCAGCCGCTCAGGGCTACCCGGGAATGTGTCACTGTCCCCCGGCCAGACTTGGCGGCAGGTCCCGGGGAGGAATAGTGCCCATGGAAGTCGGAGCTCCAACCTCCAAGTTGACCTCAGCGGGAGCAGCCGCTGAGGCTACCCGGGCATGGGTGACTGTTCCCCGGCCACACTTGGTCGGAGGTCCCGGTGTGGAACATGCCCATGGAAGTTGAAGGGAAGAGAACCGCGAAAGGGAGTTTGGAGGCTGAGCCGCGGCCGAGGAGGTCTCACCGATCCCGGCGTGATTCCAGCCAGGCCCGGTACCCTATACCGAACTCGGCAGGGTGGCTTTATCCGGGACCCTGGAACCCTGGGCGGTGAGCCTAAGGGCGAGAGGGGCCCCATGGAGCTCGGGCAGACTAGAAGTACCCTCGTCTGCCCGCTGGAGGGCGCCCTTCCCGGAGCGGAGGGGACCCCCCAAGCGACCAAGTGCAAGCCGAGTTTGGAGCTCGAAACCCGGCCACACTTGGTAGTTGGTCCCGGTGAGGAACATGCCCATGGAAGTAAGAGCTCAGCGGGAGAAGCCACTCAGGCTACCCGGGAATGTGTCACTGTCCCCCGGCCAAGACTTGGCGGCAAGTCCCGGGGAGGAATAGTGCCCATGGAAGTAGCTCAGCGGGAGCAGCCACTCAGGCTACCCGGGAATGTGTCACTGTCCCTCGGCCACACTTGGTCGTAGGTCCCGGTGAGGAACATGCCCATGGAAGTCGGAGCTCCAACCTCCAACCGGGTGAAGCCTCCGAGAGCTAGCCGGGAATAGGGCGCCAATCCCGGCTACCGCCCTCCAGGCTTGCCCCGGTCGAAAGACCTACGTCCTCGCACCAGCACAAGCGCAAAAATTTTCTAAGTGTGGGAGAACCGAGGACCCGCCCGGTGGCACTCTGCCTCTCGCTGCCGCCCTCCTGGAAGCGTCCTCGGTCACTGTGTGTGCGGCAGATATCAGAGCTCCGGAAAGGTGAAAAAGAACCGGTAAGAGGGCGAATCCGGCAGCTCCCTGCCGGGCGAGGACCACCGCGAGCGGCGGGGACGTCAGACGGGAGACGCGCGGCGGACCTTCCGTCGGAGTGCCTGGGATTTTGACCTCGGAGAAGTTCGAAAAAATTATGCGGTCGGAGCTGTCTGCCCCGGCCGGGGAAGGCTCACCGCCGGCGGCTGCCAACCCCTGGCTTGCCCGCTGGATGCCCTTTCGGAGGCTGCTGAAAAAGAACTGTCAGGCGGGCACCTCTCGGAAGAACCGCAGACCAAAACGACCGGTAAAAATTTTGGGCGATCCGACACGTAGTGCACCTTCGGCGGCAGAGAAAAGCAGCAAAAATACCGGTCAGAGAAGGGGAGTTTTGGTCGACTCTGCCAGGTTTTTGCACTAAGTCAGATCCGTAATGCCAGCGGGACTGAGTCGCTTTTGCGTGCCGTGGTCCTGGAGGCCTGCTCGGACAGAGCGGTCCTTCGGGTCCCGCGGGAAGGGGCATTTCATGTTCCTCTGCGGGAGGTGATCCATTTTCTGCGGGAAATGGCGAGCCCCTTCGGCTACAAGAGTGTGTAGGTCCCGCTCAACAGTCTACGTCCTTAACCATCGGGGACTTTGTAGATTTTGCCCAAAATCGCTCTCCGCAGAACAGAGCGTGAGGTCTCCGCGGCGGAGGCCGGAAAAGGTGCGAGGTGAGCGGCATGGTATGACTGGGCTCGTGCCGCTCACTGCTACCCGGAGCGTGGCGCCCTCCGGGTAAAAGGCTAGCCGGGGCGAGTAGGTGGGATGACGGGCGCATAAGCAACGCCGTCCCCGCCGTACAAGGTGCCGGTGGCCTGGCGAACCACCGGCGTAAGGCTAGCCAGGGCGGACCGCGGGGCAGAGGGCGCATAAGCCACGCTCTCTCTCCATCCCACCAGCACAAGCGAAATATTTTCAAAGTGTGGGAGAACCGGCTTCCCGACCGGTGGCACTCTGCCTCTCGCTGCCGCCCTCCTGGAAGCGTCCTCGGTCACTCGGAGTACGGCAGATTTAAGAGCTCCGGAATGGTGAAAAAGAACCGGAGAGAGGGCGACTCCGGCTTCTCTCTGCCGGGCGAGGACCACCGCAGGCGGCGGGGACGTCTGACAGGAGACGGCGCTGCGGGCAGGCTTTAAAAGTGCATGGGGTTTTGGCCTCGGCAAAAGTCGAAAAAATTATGCGGTCGGAGCTGTCTGCCCCGGCCGGGGAAGGCTCACCGCCGGCGGCTGCCAACCCCTGGCTTGCCCGCTGGATGCCCTTTCGGAGGCTTCTGAAAAAGAACTGTCAGGCGGGCACCTCTCGGAAGAACCGCAGACCAAAACGACCGGTAAAAATTTTGGGCGATCCGACCCGTAGTGCACCTTCGGCGGCAGAGAAAAGCAACAAAAATACCGGTCAGAGAAGGGGAGTTTTGGTCGACTCTGCCAGGTTTTTGCACTAAGTCAGATCCGTAATGCCAGCGGGACTGAGTCGCTTTTGCGTGCCGTGGTCCTGGAGGCCTGCTCGGACAGAGCGGTCCTGCGGGTCCCGCGGGAAGGGGCATTTCATGTTCCTCTGCGGGAGGTGATCCATTTTCTGCGGGAAATGGCGAGCCCCTTCGGCTACAAGAGTGTGTAGGTCCCGCTGAACAGTCTACGTCCTTAACCATCGGGGACTTTGTAGATTTTGCCCAAAATCGCTCTCCGCAGAACAGAGCGTGAGGTCTCCGCGGCGGAGGCCGGAAAAGGTGCGAGGTGAGCGGCATGGTATGACTGGGCTCGTGCCGCTCACTGCTACCCGGAGCGTGGCGCCCTCCGGGTAAAAGGCTAGCCGGGGCGAGTAGGTGGGATGACGGGCGCATAAGCAACGCCGTCCCCGCCGTACAAGGTGCCGGTGGCCTGGCGAACCACCGGCGTAAGGCTAGCCAAGGGCGTACCGCGGGGCAGAGGGCGCATAAGCCACGCTCTCTCTCCATCCCACCAGCACAAGCGAAAAATTTTCAAAGTGTGGGAGAACCGGCTTCCCGACCGGTTGCACTCTGCCTCTCGCTGCCGCCCTCCTGGAAGCGTCCTCGGTCACTCGGAGTATGGCAGATTTAAGAGCTCCGGAATGGTGAAAAAGAACCGGAGAGAGGGCGACTCCGGCTTCTCTCTGCCGGGCGAGGACCACCGCAGGCGGCGGGGACGTCTGACAGGAGACGGCGCTGCGGGCAGGCTTTAAAAGTGCATGGGGTTTTGGCCTCGGCGAAAGTCGAAAAAATTATGCGGTCGGAGCTGTCTGCCCCGGCCGGGGAAGGCTCACCGCCGGCGGCTGCCAACCCCTGGCTTGCCCGCTGGATGGCCTTTCGGAGGCTGCTGAAAAAGAACTGTCAGGCGGGCACCTCTCGGAAGAACCGCAGACCAAAACGACCGGTAAAAATTTTGGGCGATCCGACCCGTAGTGCACCTTCGGCGGCAGAGAAAAGCAACAAAAATACCGGTCAGAGAAGGGGAGTTTTGGTCGACTCTGCCAGGTTTTTGCACTAAGTCAGATCCGTAATGCCAGCGGGACTGAGTCGCTCTTGCGTGCCGTGGTCCTGGAAGCCTGCTCGGACAGAGTGGTCCTTCGGGTCCCGCGGGAAGGGGCATTTCATGTTCCTCTGCGGGAGGTGGTCCATTTTCTGCGGGAAATGGCGAGCCCCTTCGGCTGCAAGAGTGTGTAGGTCCCGCTCAACAGTCTACGTCCTTAACCATCGGGGACTTTGTAGATTTTGGTCAAGATCGCCCCCCGCATGTCCTAGCGGGAGGTCTCCGCGGCGGAGGCCGGAAAAGGTGCGAGGTGAGCGGCATGGTATGACTGGGCTCGTGCCGCTCACTGCTACCCGGAGCGTGGCGCCCTCCGGGTAAAAGGCTAGCCGGGGCGAGTAGGTGGGATGACGGGCGCATAAGCAACGCCGTCCCCGCCGTACAAGGTGCCGGTGGCCTGGCGAACCACCGGCGTAAGGCTAGCCAAGGGCGTACCGCGGGGCAGAGGGCGCATAAGCCACGCTCTCTCTCCATCCCACCAGCACAAGCGAAAAATTTTCAAAGTGTGGGAGAACCGGCTTCCCGACCAGTTGCACTCTGCCTCTCGCTGCCGCCCTCCTGGAAGCGTCCTCGGTCACTCGGAGTATGGCAGATTTAAGAGCTCCGGAATGGTGAAAAAGAACCGGAGAGAGGGCGACTCCGGCTTCTCTCTGCCGGGCGAGGACCACCGCAGGCGGCGGGGACGTCTGACAGGAGACGGCGCTGCGGGCAGGCTTTAAAAGTGCAAGGGGTTTTGGCCTCGGCGAAAGTCGAAAAAATTATGCGGTCGGAGCTGTCTGCCCCGGCCGGGGAAGGCTCACCGCCGGCGGCTGCCAACCCCTGGCTTGCCCGCTGGATGGCCTTTCGGAGGCTGCTGAAAAAGAACTGTCAGGCGGGCACCTCTCGGAAGAACCGCAGACCAAAACGACCGGTAAAAATTTTGGGCGATCCGACCCGTAGTGCACCTTCGGCGGCAGAGAAAAGCAACAAAAATACCGGTCAGAGAAGGGGAGTTTTGGTCGACTCTGCCAGGTTTTTGCACTAAGTCAGATCCGTAATGCCAGCGGGACTGAGTCGCTCTTGCGTGCCGTGGTCCTGGAAGCCTGCTCGGACAGAGTGGTCCTTCGGGTCCCGCGGGAAGGGGCATTTCATGTTCCTCTGCGGGAGGTGGTCCATTTTCTGCGGGAAATGGCGAGCCCCTTCGGCTGCAAGAGTGTGTAGGTCCCGCTCAACAGTCTACGTCCTTAACCATCGGGGACTTTGTAGATTTTGGTCAAGATCGCCCCCCGCATGTCCTAGCGGGAGGTCTCCGCGGCGGAGGCCGGAAAAGGTGCGAGGTGAGCGGCATGGTATGACTGGGCTCGTGCCGCTCACTGCTACCCGGAGCGTGGCGCCCTCCGGGTAAAAGGCTAGCCGGGGCGAGTAGGTGGGTTGACGGGCGCATAAGCCACGCCGTCCCCGCCGTACAAGGTGCCGGTGGCCTGGCGAACCACCGGCGTAAGGCTAGCCAAGGGCGTACCGCGGGGCAGAGGGCGCATAAGCCACGCTCTCTCTCCATCCCACCAGCACAAGCGAAAAATTTTCAAAGTGTGGGAGAACCGGCTTCCCGACCGGTGGCACTCTGCCTCTCGCTGCCGTCCTCCTGGAAGCGTCCTCGGTCACTCGGAGTACGGCAGATTTCAGACCTCCGGAATGGTGAAAAAGAACCGGAGAGAGGGCGACTCCGGCTTCTCTCTGCCGGGCGAGGACCACCGCAGGCGGCGGGGACGTCTGACAGGAGACGGCGCTGCGGGCAGGCTTTAAAAGTGCATGGGGTTTTGGCCTCGGCAAAAGTCGAAAAAATTATGCGGTCGGAGCTGTCTGCCCCGGCCGGGGAAGGCTCACCGCCGGCGGCTGCCAACTCATGGCTTGCCCGCTGGATGGCCTTTCGGAGGCTTCTGAAAAAGAACTGTCAGGCGGGCACCTCTCGGAAGAACCGCAGACCAAAACGACCGGTAAAAATTTTGGGCGATCCGACCCGTAGTGCACCTTCGGCGGCAGAGAAAAGCAACAAAAATACCGGTCAGAGAAGGGGAGTTTTGGTCGACTCTGCCAGGTTTTTGCACTAAGTCAGATCCGTAATGCCAGCGGGACTGAGTCGCTTTTGCGTGCCGTGGTCCTGGAGGCCTGCTCGGACAGGGCGGTCCTTTCGGGTCCCGCGGGAAGGGGCATTTCATGTTCCTCTGCGGGAGGTGGTCCATTTTCTGCGGGAAATGGCGAGCCCCTTCGGCTGCAAGAGTGTGTAGGTCCCGCTCAACAGTCTACGTCCTTAACCATCGGGGACTTTGTAGATTTTGGTCAAGATCGCCCCCCGCATGTCCTAGCGGGAGGTCTCCGCGGCGGAGGCCGGAAAAGGTGCGAGGTGAGCGGCATGGTATGACTGGGCTCGTGCCGCTCACTGCTACCCGGAGCGTGGCGCCCTCCGGGTAAAAGGCTAGCCGGGGCGAGCAGGTGGGTTGACGGGCGCATAAGCCACGCCGTCCCCGCCGTACAAGGTGCCGGTGGCCTGGCGAACCACCGGCGTAAGGCTAGACAGGGCGGACCGCGGGGCAGAGGGCGCATAAGCCACGCCGTCCCCGCTGTACAAGGTGCCGGTGGCCTGGCGAACCACCGGCGTAAGGCTAGCCAAGGGCGTACCGCGGGGCAGAGGGCGCATAAGCCACGCTCTCTCTCCATCCCACCAGAACAAGCGAAAAATTTTCAAAGTGTGGGAGAACCGGGGACCCGACCGGTGGCACTCTGCCTCTCGCTGCCGCCCTCCTGGAAGCGTCCTCGGTCACTCGGTGTCCGGCAGATTTCAGAGCTCCGGAATGGTGAAAAAGAACCGGTGAGAGGGCGAAACCGGCTTCTCTCTGCCGGGCGAGGACCACCGCAGGCGGCAAGGGACGTCTGCCAGGAGACGGCGCTGCGGGCAGGCTTTAAAAGTGCATGGGGTTTTGGCCTCGGCGAAAGTCGAAAAAAATTTGCGGTCGGAGCTGTCTGCCCCGGCCGGGGAAGGCTCACCGCCGGCGGCTGCCAACCCCTGGCTTGCCCGCTGGATGCCCTTTCGGAGGCTGCTGAAAAAGAACTGTCAGGCGGGCACCTCTCGGAAGAACCGCAGACCAAAACGACCGGTAAAAATTTTGGGCGATCCGACCCTCAGTGCACCTTCGGCGGCAGAGAAAAGCAACAAAAACACCGGTCAAAGAAGGGAGGTTTTGGTCGACTCTGCCTGGTTTTTGCACAAAGTCAGATCCGTAATGCCAGCGGGACTGAGTCGCTTTTGCGTGCCGTGGTCCTGGAGGCCTGCTCGGACAGAGCGGTCCTTCGGGTCCCGCGGGAAGGGGCATTTCATGTTCCTCTGCGGGAGGTGGTCCATTTTCTGCGGGAAATGGCGAGCCCCATCGGCTACAAGAGTGTGTAGGTCCCGCTCAACAGTCTACGTCCTTAACCATCGGGGACTTTGTAGATTTTGGCAGAAATCGCCCCCCGCAGGTCCTAGCGGGAGGTCTCCGCGGCGGAGGCCGGAGAGGGCGCGAGGTGAGCGGCATGGTATGACTGGGTTCGTGCCGCTCACTGGTACCCGGAGCGTGGCGCCCTCCGGGTAAAAGGCTAGCCGGGGCGAGTAGGTGGGTTGACGGGCGCATAAGCCACGCCGTCCCCGCCGTACAAGGTGCCGGTGGCCTGGCGAACCACCGGCGTAAGGCCAGCCAGGGCGGACCGCGGGGCAGAGGGCGCATAAGCCACGCTCTCTCTCCATCCCACCAGAACAAGCGAAAAATTTTCAAAGTGTGGGAGAACCGGCGACCCGACCGGTGGCACTCTGCCTCTCGCTGCCGCCCTCCTGGAAGCGTCCTCGGTCACTCGGTGTCCGGCAGATTTCAGAGCTCCGGAATGGTGAAAAAGAACCGGAGAGGGGGCGACTCCGGCTTCTCTCTGCCGGGCGAGGACCACCGCAGGCGGCAAGGGACGTCTGACAGGAGACGGCGCTGCGGGCAGGCTTTAAAAGTGCATGGGGTTTTGGCCTCGGCGAAAGTCGAAAAAATTTTGCGGTCGGAGCCGTCTGCCCCGGCCGGGGAAGGCTCACCGCCGGCGGCTGCCAACCCCTGGCTTGCCCGCTGGATGGCCTTTCGGAGGCTGCTGAAAAAGAACTGTCAGGCGGGCACCTCTCGGAAGAACCGCAGACCAAAACGACCGGTAAAAATTTTGGGCGATCCGACCCTCAGTGCACCTTCGGCGGCAGAGAAAAGCATCAAAAATACCGGTCAAAGAAGCGAGGTTTTGGTCGACTCTGCCAGGTTTTTGCACAAAGTGTTGGCATCGTGCGGCGTCGCGCTTTGCCGTACCGTATCCCCAATGGAGCGGCGCCCGGCGGGGTAGGCTAGCCATGTGAGGTCGAGGGCGGGAGGACGGGACGTAAGCCAGGCCGTTCTCCACAAGAAATTCCGGACGCGGAGACCCCTTCTCCGCCCTACGGTCCCCAATGGGGTGGCGCCCGGCGGGTGAGGCTAGCCATGGGAGGACGGGACGTAAGCCAGGCCGTTCTCCACAAGAAATTCCGTACGCGGAGACCCCTTCTCCGCCCTACGGTCCCCAATGGGGTGGCGCCCGGCGGGTGAGGCTAGCCATGTGAGGTCGAGGGCGGGAGGACGGGACGTAAGCCAGGCCGTTCTCCACAAGTAAATTCCGGACGCGGAGACCCCTTCTCCGCCCTACGGTCCCCAATGGGGTGGCGCCCGGCGGGTGAGGCTAGCCGTGTGAGGTCGAGGGCGGGAGGACGGGACGTAAGCCAGGCCGTTCTCCACAAGTAAATTCCGGACGCGGAGACCCCTTCTCCGCCCTACGGTCCCCAATGGGGTGGCGCCCGGCGGGTGAGGCTAGCCATGTGAGGTCGAGGGCGGGAGGACGGGACGTAAGCCAGGCCGTTCTCCACAAGTAAATTCCGGACGCGGAGACCCCTTCTCCGCCCTACGGTCCCCAATGGGGTGGCTCCCGGCGGGTGAGGCTAGCCATGTGAGGTCGAGGGCGGGAGGACGGGACGCAAGCCAGGCCGTTCTCCACAAACTCCCAGCGGTAGAGTCTCGGCTCTCCGCTCTTTTGATCGATCTGACACAGCGCGATCCGGCGGGGCAGGGCACTTTGCTCGGTCAGGGGTATTGGCCCCGGCCGGTTTATGGTAAAGCGTTCCTTAGCCTCAGTCTTGGTCGCGCATCAATCCCCCGCTCCCCGTGAGCGGCTGTGGTCCTCTGCCTAAGGTTGTGTAGCGCGGTGCCAGTGTGGTCCTCGCACGGCCCCGCTCCTGCCACAGCGGTAGGACTCTCTGCTTCGGCTGAGGTTTGCTACGAAGCGTATGGAACGGGCGTACTCCACCGTACCGTGGGTGGGGGGCGGCGGCGGCGGCGGCAGCGTCCAGCGCGGAGCTCCGGCTCCCGCGGCAGCGCCTCGCCTAGTGTCCCTCGGGCAAGTCCAATCGCCCCCCGCCCGGTCGGAGAGCGCAGACACACCTCTGTGTCCACGGTTTATTTCCGCAGCACGAAAAGGGACGGCTCCCGCCTGCTCCTCGCGGCGGCGACGAGGCTTAGACCCACCGTGGCGTATCCGCGGTAGGTATGCTCGTCGGTCGGAGGAGCGGTTGCGGTCGAGTGGTCCCCAGTGTACCCTGTTAGCGCTGCCCGCCTACGCCTGAAGAGCTGCGGACCGAGAAAAAGGTTCGCTCCGCTGCTGACGGCGAAGCGCGCGGCACGCCGCGGAAGAGGAGAGGGAGCGGTCGCCCCCGGGGCGGCTCCCCTCCGAGTCCGGCAGAAGCAGAGATTGTAGCGGAGGGGGGGGTTTCTAAATTCCCCGGGCGTGTTATCCCCAGCGGTAGCCTTTGAACTCTTCAACCGCAAGCACGATCGCACGTTCACAGCACCCGTCACTAGGAGCCGGGCCAGAGGCGGGCGGCAGACGAAACCGACATGAGCGCTTAAGGGTATTGCACCCCCGGCGCCCAGACCCTGGAAATTGAGTCTGCCCCCAAAGCCCACCCGCGTCCTCCTTGGCGCTCCCGGAGTACATGGTCGTAGATGGGCCATCGGTCGCTAATGCCAAACTGCGTCCCAGGGGTGCGTCCCCTCTGACCAACGGCAGACCCATCCCTCTCGCCAATCCGCGGATCCCCGCCAGGTCCCGAACAGGGCTCGTCCTTTAGCGTTTCAAATGCGCCCTCCCCGCCATACGAGGGGTTGAGGACCGTAGCCTTCCCTTACGAGAGGCACCAGGGGTGCGCCTGCTCGAGGGCCCGGCCGTGGGCGTAACGCTTGGGCCGCCCGGGGGAGTCGGTAGACCATGGGAGACCAACACTCGCACACGAACGTTGCCCGTGCTTTTGTGGAAGAGAGCTTCTTGCGAGGTTGTCGCTGCGGTGGCGCCCGGACAAACCCTATCCCTAAAACTTCTGGGGAATTGGCGTCTAAGCCTGCACCCTGCACGGTATCCCTGCACCCACGAAGGGGGCCGTGGAAGGCTTGGGGTCGCGCCGGCGAAACCGACCGGATGCCCGGGGTACTGAACCCCCGGGGTCCCACCCTGGAAATTGAGCCGTCCGACCCCGCCACGTCTTCCTAGTGCTCTCCTTGGCTCCCCCGCCTGTGGGCATCGTTAGGGGCTGCGGTCATCAGCGCCGGCTAAGCTTCGGCAACACGGCCGACCCACCCCTTCGGCGCCTGGGGGTGCCTGGTCCCAGTCCGGGCCGTTCCGTAGGGGCGGCTATCCCTTACATGAGGGACTCGGTGCGTCCGCTCGGGCTGCGGGGCTCCGGCTCCGACAGCCGGGGAGCTGGTTTTGACCGCGGGCCTCCACGGGAACCGGCAGGGACCGGACTAGGCGTCAAGCCGAAAATAACCCCGGCACCCTCTGCTTCCAAAGCGAGGGGACCTTTGGCCGAGCGGGGGCACCGGAAGCCGAACCGACCCCAACCCCTCTTCCTACCCCAGGGCTGGGCTGACCAATCCCCTGATCGGGTCTAAAATGGAAGAAGGGGATTCGAGGGAAGGGGCTGGCGGAAGGCAGTTGCCCGACGGAGTAGGCGAAGGCCAGGCCGTTTCCGAGTCCCGAGCAGAGGAGGGCGAACTCGGCTCTTCATCGACCGACGGCGAGGCGAGGGCGGTGGCTGCCGCGGGGAAGACTCCATTGCTCGTCAGCGCGCTAGGAGCGGGGCCGACTGGCTGCTCGGGGTATGGCATCCCCGGGGGCCCACCCTGGAAATCTTCGCTCCTCAGCCGCTGCAGGTTATAAGGTCCCGCCGCGCGTAAGCGCTCAACTCTCCGACCCACGGATGTCGAGCCCATGGTGAGCCGGCCGTTTCGTACGGGGAAAAGGGGTCCTCTGGCCCCACATCGATCGAGGGGGTTTAGATCCGCGGAGGCACGCACCGCGAGGCGAATCGCTGCTTTTCCCCAAGAGGTTAACCTTCAAACCACCGAGTAGGTTCGGGGCAGGGCCGACAGTCTGCACTGGGGTATTGCATCCCTGGTGGGGCGACCCTGGAAATCTCTGCCCCTTTCCACTCTTTCGGTTGGGCCTCTCGTCGGGGCGAGCGTAAGTCGGCAAGCAGACGTGGGAAGAGGCTTCTTACCGGTGACACTCCCTTCGTGAGAGAGGCAGGTACTCGCCCCGGACCCCGGTCCAAATCTGCGCGGGCCGGACGGCCTCGGCCCTAGCCGAAGGCCGCTCCCGCGAAGCCAGGGAGCCGAAAAAATAACCCCGACACCCTCCGCGACCTCGCGTGCTTCCAAAGCGAGGGGAACCTTTGGCCGAGCGGGGCACCCGAAGCCGAACCGACCCCAACCCCTCTTCTTACCCCAGGGCTGGGCTGACCAATCCCCTGATCGGGTCTAAAATGGAAGAAGGGGATTCGAGGGAAGGGGCTGGCGGAAGGCAGTTGCCCGACGGAGTAGGCGAAGGCCAGGCCGTTTCCAAATCCCGAGCCAGAGGAGGGCGAACGACGTTCTTCATCGACCGACGGCGAGGCTAGGGCGAGGGCGGTGGCTGCCGCGGGGAAGACTCCATTGCTTGCCAGCGTGCTAGGAGCGGGGCCGACAGGCTGCTCGGGGTATGGCATCCCCGGGGGCCCACCCTGGAAATCTTCGCTCCTCAGCCGCTGCAGGTTATAAGGTCCCGCCGCGCGTAAGCGCTCAACTCCCCGACCCACGGACGTCGAGCCCATGGTGAGCTGACAGTTTCGTACGGGGAAAAGGGGTCCTCTGGCCCCACATCGATCGAGGGGGTTTAGATCCGCGGAGGCACGCACCGCGAGGCGAATCGCTGCTTTTCCCCAAGAGGTTAACCTTCAAACCACCGAGTAGGTTCGGGGCAGGGCCGACTGTCTGCACTGGGGTATTGCATCCCTGGTGGGGCGACCCTGGAAATCTCTGCCCCTTTCCACTCTTTCGGTTGGGCCTCTCGTCGGGGCGAGCGTAAGTCGGCAAGCAGACGTGGGAAGAGGCTTCTTACCGGTGACACTCCCTTCGTGAGAGAGGCAGGTACTCGCCCC
>NW_027285309.1:0-22500 GCF_040894005.1 Engystomops pustulosus | reverse complement strand
GCAAGGGCGGCGAGTGATGCAGAGCATACATAGAGTGCCGTGCAGTGGCAGACATAAGCCGCGTAGAACGTAGGCGCGGAGCAGAGGCCGGAGGATGTCAGAGAGTGTGGCCGGCGAGGGGTGCACCTCTGCGGGCATGCCTCCGACGTCTAGCCCCCGTTGGTCACGGGGGTCAGCCAAGCACGCGCCGCCGGCCCCGCAGAGCTGGTTCTCGCCTGGAGTGCGAGCCTTGCCCCGTGCATGGACTTCCGAAGTGATGACGTCAGCGGGAGCAGCCGCTCGGCCGTATCCGGCGGCATGTCACTGTTCCCCGGCCAGACTTGGCGGCAAGTCCCGGGGACGAACAAGCCCATGGAAGTAGGGGCTCAGCGGGAGCAGCCAGTTGGCCTATCCGGCCACATGTCACTGTCCCCCGGCCAGACTTGGCGGCAAGTCCCGGGGAGGAACAAGCCCATGGAAGTAGGAGCTCCGACTTCCAAAGTGATGACGTCAGCGGGAGCAGCCGCTCGGCCGTATCCGGCGGCATGTCACTGTTCCCCGGCCAGACTTGGCGGCAAGTCCCGGGGACGAACAAGCCCATGGAAGTAGGGGCTCAGCGGGAGCAGCCAGTTGGCCTATCCGGCCACATGTCACTGTCCCCCGGCCAGACTTGGCGGCAAGTCCCGGGGAGGAAACAAGCCCCATGGAAGTAGGAGCTCCGACTTCCAAAGTGATGGACGTCAGCGGGAGCAGCCGCTCGGCCGTATCCGCGGCATGTCACTGTTCCCCGGCCAGACTGGCGGCAAGTCCCGGGGACGAACAAGCCCATGGAAGTAGGGGCTCAGCGGGAGCAGCCAGTTGGCCTATCCGGCCACATGTCACTGTCCCCCGGCCAGACTTGGCGGCAAGTCCCGGGGAGGAACAAGCCCATGGAAGTAGGAGCTCCGACTTCCAAAGTGATGACGTCAGCGGGAGCAGCCGCTCGGCCGTATCCGGCGGCATGTCACTGTTCCCCGGCCAGACTTGGCGGCAAGTCCCGGGGACGAACAAGCCCATGGAAGTAGGGGCTCAGCGGGAGCAGCCAGTTGGCCTATCCGGCCACATGTCACTGTCCCCCGGCCAGACTTGGCGGCAAGTCCCGGGGAGGAACAAGCCCATGGAAGTAGGAGCTCCTACTTCCAAAGCGATGACGTCAGCGGGAGCAGCCGCTCGGCCGTATCCGGCGGCATGTCACTGTTCCCCGGCCAGACTTGGCGGCAAGTCCC
This sequence comes from Engystomops pustulosus, assembly GCF_040894005.1. NCBI lineage: Eukaryota > Metazoa > Chordata > Amphibia > Anura > Leptodactylidae > Engystomops > Engystomops pustulosus. The sequence continues at coordinate 21,256 of NW_027285309.1, read as the reverse complement.
GGGGGACGAACAAGCCCATGGAAGTAGGGGCTCAGCGGGAGCAGCCAGTTGGCCTATCCGGCCACATGTCACTGTCCCCCGGCCAGACTTGGCGGCAAGTCCCGGGAGGAACAAGCCCATGGAAGTAGGAGCTCCTACTTCCAAAGCGATGACGTCAGCGGGAGAAGCCGCTCGGCCTATCCGGCCACATGTCACCGTCCCCCGGCCACACTTGGCTATAGGTCCCGGGGAGGAATAATGCCCATGGAAGTAGGAGCTCCTACTTCCAAAGGGGCAAGTCAGCGGGAGCAGCCACTTGGCCTATCGGCCAAGTTTCACTGTTCCCCGGCCACACTTGGCTGTAGGTCCCGGAGAGGAATAATGCCCATGGAAGTAAGAGCTCCTACCTCCAAAGGGGCAAGTCAGCGGGAGAAGCCACTTGGCCTATCCGGCCACATGTCACTGTCCCCCGGCCAAGCTTGGCTGTAGGTCCCGGGGAGGAATAATGCCCATGGAAGTAGGAGCTCCTACTTCCAAAGGGGCAAGTCAGCGGAGAAGCCACTAGTTCTATCCGGCCAAGAGTCACTGTTCCCCGGCCTTACTTGGCAGTAGGTCCCGGGGAGGAATAATGCCCATGGAAGTAGGAGCTCCTACTTCCAAAGGGGCAAGTCAGCGGGAGAAGCCACTTGGCCTATCCGGCCAAGAGTCACTGTTCCCCGGCCACTCTTGGCAGTAGGTCCCGGGGAGGAATAATGCCCATGGAAGTAGGAGCTCCTACTTCCAAAGGGGCAAGTCAGCGGGAGAAGCCACTAGTTCTATCCGGCCAAGAGTCACTGTTCCCCGGCTACACTTGGCAGTAGGTCCCGGGGAGGAATAATGCCCATGGAAGTAGGAGCTACTACCTCCAAAGGGTGAAGACACTTGGCTCTAAGTCCCCGAGAGGTATACTGCCCATGGGAGTAAGAGCTCCTACTTCCAAAGGGGCAAGTCAGCGGGAGAAGCCACTTGGCCTACCCGGCCAAGAGTCACTGTTCCCCGGCCACACTTGGCAGTAGGTCCCGGGGAGGAATAATGCCCATGGAAGTAGGAGCTCCTACTTCCAAAGGGGCAAGTCAGCGGGAGAAGCCACTTGGCCTACGCGGCCAAGAGTCACTGTTCCCCGGCCACACTTGGCAGTAGGTCCCGGGGAGGAATAATGCCCATGGAAGTAGGAGCTCCTACTTCCAAAGGGCAAGTCAGCGGGAGAAGCCACTTGGCCTATCCAACCACATGTCACTGTCCCCCGGCCACACTTGGCTGTAGGTCCCGGGGAGGAATAATGCCCATGGAAGTAGGAGCTCCTACTTCCAAAGGGGCAAGTCAGCGGAAGAAGCCACTAGTTCTATCCGGCCAAGAGTCACTGTTCCCCGGCCTTACTTGGCAGTAGGTCCCGGGAGGAATAATGCCCATGGAAGTAGGAGCTCCTACTTCCAAAGGGGCAAGTCAGCGGGAGAAGCCACTTGGCCTATCCGGCCAAGAGTCACTGTTCCCCGGCCACACTTGGCAATAGGTCCCGGGGAGGAATAATGCCCATGGAAGTAGGAGCTCCTACTTCCAAAGGGGCAAGTCAGCGGGAGAAGCCACTAGTTCTATCCGGCCAAGAGTCACTGTTCCCCGGCTACACTTGGCAGTAGGTCCCGGGGAGGAATAATGCCCATGGAAGTAGGAGCTACTACCTCCAAAGGGTGAAGACACTTGGCTCTAAGTCCCCGAGAGGTATACTGCCCATGGGAGTAAGAGCTCCTACTTCCAAAGGGGCAAGTCAGCGGGAGAAGCCACTTGGCCTACCCGGCCAAGAGTCACTGTTCCCCGGCCACACTTGGCAGTAGGTCCCGGGCCGGGGAGGAATAATGCCCATGGAAGTAGGAGCTCCTACTTCCAAAGGGGCAAGTCAGCGGGAGAAGCCACTTGGCCTACCCGGCCAAGAGTCACTGTTCCCCGGCCACACTTGGCAGTAGGTCCCAAGGAGGAATAATGCCCATGGAAGTAGGAGCTCCTACTTCCAAAGGGGCAAGTCAGCGGGAGAAGCCACTTGGCCTATCCGGCCACATGTCACTGTCCCCCGGCCACACTTGGCTGTAGGTCCCGGGGAGGAATAATGCCCATGGAAGTAGGAGCTCCTACTTCCAAAGGGCAAGTCAGCGGAAGAAGCCACTAGTTCTATCCGGCCAAGAGTCACTGTTCCCCGGCCTTACTTGGCAGTAGGTCCCGGGGAGGAATAATGCCCATGGAAGTAGGAGCTCCTACTTCCAAAGGGGCAAGTCAGCGGGAGAAGCCACTTGGCCTATCCGGCCAAGAGTCACTGTTCCCCGGCCACACTTGGCAATAGGTCCCGGGGAGGAATAATGCCCATGGAAGTAGGAGCTCCTACTTCCAAAGGGGCAAGTCAGCGGGAGAAGCCACTAGTTCTATCCGGCCAAGAGTCACTGTTCCCCGGCCACACTTGGCAGTAGGTCCCGGGAGGAATAATGCCCATGGAAGTAGGAGCTACCACCTCCAAAGGGTGAAGACACTTGGCTCTAAGTCCCCGAGAGGTATACTGCCCATGGGAGTAAGAGCTCCTACTTCCAAAGGGGCAAGTCAGCGGGAGAAGCCACTTGGCCTATCCGGCCAAGAGTCACTGTTCCCCGGCCACACTTGGCAGTAGGTCCCGGAGAGGATAGTGCCCATGGAAGTAGGAGCTCCTACTTCCAAAGGGGCAAGTCAGCGGGAGAAGCCACTTGGCCTACACGGCCAAGAGTCACTGTTCCCCGGCCACACTTGGCAGTAGGTCCCGGGGAGGAATAATGCCCATGGAAGTAGGAGCTACTACCTCCAAAGGGGCAAGTCAGCGGGAGAAGCCACTTGGCCTATCCGGCCAAGAGTCACTGTTCCCCGGCCACTCTTGGCAGTAGGTCCCGGGGAGGAATAATGCCCATGGAAGTAGGAGCTCCTACCTCCAAAGGGGCAAGTCAGCGGGAGAAGCCACTTGGCCTACCCGGCCAAGAGTCACTGTTCCCCGGCCACACTTGGCAGTAGGTCCCGGGGAGGAATAATGCCCATGGAAGTAGGAGCTCCTACTCCAAAGGGGCAAGTCAGCGGGAGAAGCCACTTGGCCTATCCGGCCAAGAGTCACTGTTCCCCGGCCACACTTGGCAGTAGGTCCCGGGGAGGAATAATGCCCATGGAAGTAAGAGCTCCTACTTCCAAAGGGGCAAGTCAGCGGGAGAAGCCACTTGGCCTATCCGGCCAAGAGTCACTGTTCCCCGGCCACACTTGGCAATAGGTCCCGGGGAGGAATAATGCCCATGGAAGTAGGAGCTCCTACTTCCAAAAGGGGCAAGTCAGCGGGAGAAGCCACTTGGCCTATCCGGCCAAGAGTCACTGTTCCCCGGCCACACTTGGCAGTAGGTCCCGGGGAGGAATAATGCCCATGGAAGTAGGAGCTCCTACTTCCAAAGGGGCAAGTCAGCGGGAGAAGCCACTTGGCCTATCCGGCCACATGTCACTGTCCCCCGGCCAAGCTTGGCTGTAGGTCCCGGGGAGGAATAATGCCCATGGAAGTAGGAGCTCCTACTTCCAAAGGGCAAGTCAGCGGAAGAAGCCACTAGTTCTATCCGGCCAAGAGTCACTGTTCCCCGGCCACACTTGGCAGTAGGTCCCGGGGAGGAATAATGCCCATGGAAGTAGGAGCTCCTACTTCCAAAGGGGCAAGTCAGCGGGAGAAGCCACTTGGCCTACCCAGGCAAGAGTCACTGTTCCCCGGCCACACTTGGCAGTAGGTCCCGGGGAGGAATAATGCCCATGGAAGTAGGAGCTCCTACTTCCAAAGGGGCAAGTCAGCGGGAGAAGCCACTTGGCCTATCCGGCCAAGAGTCACTGTTCCCCGGCCACACTTGGCAGTAGGTCCCGGGGAGGAATAATGACCATGGAAGTAAGAGCTCCTACTTCCAAAGGGGCAAGTCAGCGGGAGAAGCCACTTGGCCTATCCGGCCAAGAGTCACTGTTCCCCGGCCACACTTGGCAGTAGGTCCCGGGGAGGAATAATGCCCATGGAAGTAAGAGCTCCTACTTCCATAGGGGCAAGTCAGCGGGAGAAGCCACTTGGCCTATCCGGCCAAGAGTCACTGTTCCCCGGCTACACTTGGCAGTAGGTCCCGGGGAGGAATAATGACCATGGAAGTAAGAGCTCCTACTTCCAAAGGGGCAAGTCAGCGGGAGAAGCCACTTGGCCTATGCGGGCCAAGAGTCACTGTTCCCCGGCCACACTTGGCAGTAGGTCCCGGGGAGGAATAATGCCCATGGAAGTAAGAGCTCCTACTTCCAAAGGGGCAAGTCAGCGGGAGAAGCCACTTGGCCTATCCGGCCAAGAGTCACTGTTCCCCGGCTACACTTGGCAGTAGGTCCCGGGGAGGAATAATGACCATGGAAGTAAGAGCTCCTACTTCCAAAGGGGCAAGTCAGCGGAGAAGCCACTTGGCCTATGCGGCCAAGAGTCACTGTTCCCCGGCCACACTTGGCAGTAGGTCCCGGGGAGGAATAATGCCCATGGAAGTAAGAGCTCCTACTTCCAAAGGGGCAAGTCAGCGGGAGAAGCCACTTGGCCTATCCGGCAAAGAGTCACTGTTCCCCGGCTACACTTGGCAGTAGGTCCCGGGGAGGAATAATGACCATGGAAGTAAGAGCTCCTACTTCCAAAGGGGCAAGTCAGCGGGAGAAGCCACTTGGCCTATCCGGCCAAGAGTCACTGTTCCCCGGCCACACTTGGCAGTAGGTCCCGGGGAGGAATAATGCCCATGGAAGTAAGAGCTCCTACTTCCAAAGGGGCAAGTCAGCGGGAGAAGCCACTTGGCCTATCCGGCCAAGAGTCACTGTTCCCCGGCCACACTTGGCAGTAGGTCCCGGGGAGGAATAATGCCCATGGAAGTAGGAGCTCCTACTTCCAAAGGGGCAAGTCAGCGGGAGAAGCCACTTGGCCTACCCGGCCAAGAGTCACTGTTCCCCGGCCACACTTGGCAGTAGGTCCCGGGGAGGAATAATGCCCATGGAAGTAGGAGCTCCTACTTCCAAAGGGGCAAGTCAGCGGGAGAAGCCACTTGGCCTATCCGGCCAAGAGTCACTGTCCCCCGGCCACACTTGGCAGTAGGTCCCGGGGAGGAATAATGCCCATGGAAGTAGGAGCTCCTACTTCCAAAGGGGCAAGTCAGCGGGAGAAGCCACTTCGCCTACCCGGCCAAGTGTCACTGTCCCCCGGCCAGACTTGGCGGCAAGTCCCGGGGAGGAATAATGCCCATGGAAGTAGGAGCTCACTTGGCTCTAAGTCTTCGAGAGGTATAATGCCCATGGAAGTAAGAGCTCCTACTTCCAAAGGGGCAAGTCAGCGGGAGAAGCCACTTCGCCTACCCGGCCAAGTGTCACTGTCCCCCGGCAGACTTGGCGGCAAGTCCCGGGGAGGAATAATGCCCATGGAAGTAGGAGCTCCTACTTCCGAAGGGGCAAGTCAGCGGGAGAAGCCACTTCGCCTACCCGGCCAAGTGTCACTGTCCCCCGGCCAGACTTGGCGGCAAGTCCCGGGGAGGAATAATGCCCATGGAAGTAGGAGCTCACTTGGCTCTAAGTCTTCGAGAGGTATAATGCCCATGGAAGTAAGAGCTCCTACTTCCAAAGGGGCAAGTCAGCGGGAGAAGCCACTTCGCCTACCCGGCCAAGTGTCACTGTCCCCCGGCCAGACTTGGCGGCAAGTCCCGGGAGGAATAATGCCCATGGAAGTAGGAGCTCCTACTTCCAAAGGGGCAAGTCAGCGGGAGAAGCCACTTGGCCTATCCGGCCAAGAGTCACTGTTCCCCGGCCACACTTGGCAGGAGGTCCCGGGGAGGAATAATGCCCATGGAAGTAGGAGCTCCTACTTCCAAAGGGGCAAGTCAGCGGGAGAAGCCACTTGGCCTATCCGGCCAAGAGTCACTGTTCCCCGGCCACACTTGGCAGTAGGTCCCGGGGAGGAATAATGCCCATGGAAGTAGGAGCTCCTACTTCCAAAGGGCAAGTCAGCGGGAGAAGCCACTTGGCCTAACCGGCCAAGAGTCACTGTTCCCCGGCCACACTTGGCAGTAGGTCCCGGGGAGGAATAATGCCCATGGAAGTAGGAGCTCCTACTTCCAAAGGGGCAAGTCAGCGGGAGAAGCCACTTGGCCTATCCGGCCAAGAGTCACTGTTCCCCGGCCACACTTGGCAGTAGGTCCCGGGAGGAATAATGCCCATGGAAGTAGGAGCTCCTACACCCAAAGGGGCAAGTCAGCGGGAGAAGCCACTTGGCCTAACCGGCCAAGAGTCACTGTTCCCCGGCCACACTTGGCAGTAGGTCCCGGGGAGGAATAATGCCCATGGAAGTAGGAGCTCCTACTTCCAAAGGGGCAAGTCAGCGGGAGAAGCCACTTGGCCTATCCGGCCACATGTCACTGTTCCCCGGCCACACTTGGCAGTAGGTCCCGGGGAGGAATAATGCCCATGGAAGTAGGAGCTCCTACTTCCAAAGGGGCAAGTCAGCGGGAGAAGCCACTAGTTCTATCCGGCCAAGAGTCACTGTTCCCCGGCCACACTTGGCAGTAGGTCCCGGGGAGGAATAATGCCCATGGAAGTAGGAGCTCACTTGGCTCTAAGTCTTCGAGAGGTATAATGCCCATGGAAGTAAGAGCTCCTACTTCCAAAGGGGCAAGTCAGCGGGAGAAGCCACTTCGCCTACCCGGCCAAGTGTCACTGTCCCCCGGCCAGACTTGGCGGCAAGTCCCGGGGAGGAATAATGCCCATGGAAGTAGGAGCTCCTACTTCCAAAGGGGCAAGTCAGCGGGAGAAGCCACTTCGCCTACCCGGCCAAGTGTCACTGTCCCCCGGCCAGACTTGGCGGCAAGTCCCGGGGAGGAATAATGCCCATGGAAGTAGGAGCTCCTCCTTCCAAAGGGGCAAGTCAGCGGGAGAAGCCACTTCGCCTACCCGGCCCAAGTGTCACTGTCCCCCGGCCAGACTTGGCGGCAAGTCCCGGGGAGGAATAATGCCCATGGAAGTAGGAGCTCACTTGGCTCTAAGTCTTCGAGAGGTATAAATGCCCATGGAAGTAAGAGCTCCTACTTCCAAAGGGGCAAGTCAGCGGGAGAAGCCACTTCGCCTACCCGGCCAAGTGTCACTGTCCCCCGGCCAGACTTGGCGGCAAGTCCCGGGGAGGAATAATGCCCATGGAAGTAGGAGCTCCTACTTCCAAAGGGGCAAGTCAGCGGGAGAAGCCACTTCGCCTACCCGGCCAAGTGTCACTGTCCCCCGGCCAGACTTGGCGGCAAGTCCCGGGGAGGAATAATGCCCATGGAAGTAGGAGCTCCTCCTTCCAAAGGGGCAAGTCAGCGGGAGAAGCCACTTCGCCTACCCGGCCAAGTGTCACTGTCCCCCGGCCAGACTTGGCGGCAAGTCCCGGGAGGAATAATGCCCATGGAAGTAGGAGCTCCTACTTCCAAAGGGGCAAGTCAGCGGGAGAAGCCACTTCGCCTACCCGGCCAAGTGTCACTGTCCCCCGGCCAGACTTGGCGGCAAGTCCCGGGGAGGAATAATGCCCATGGAAGTAGGAGCTCCTACTTCCAAAGGGGCAAGTCAGCGGGAGAAGCCACTTCGCCTACCCGGCCAAGTGTCACTGTCCCCCGGCCAGACTTGGCGGCAAGTCCCGGGGAGGAATAATGCCCATGGAAGTAGGAGCTCCTACTTCCAAAGGGGCAAGTCAGCGGAGAAGCCACTTCGCCTACCCGGCCAAGTGTCACTGTCCCCGGCCAGACTTGGCGGCAAGTCCCGGGGAGGAATAATGCCCATGGAAGTAGGAGCTCACTTGGCTCTAAGTCTTCGAGAGGTATAATGCCCATGGAAGTAAGAGCTCCTACTTCCAAAGGGGCAAGTCAGCGGGAGAAGCCACTTCGCCTACCCGGCCAAGTGTCACTGTCCCCCGGCCAGACTTGGCGGCAAGTCCCGGGGAGGAATAATGCCCCATGGAGCTCGGGCAGACTAGAAGTAACCTCGTCTGCCCGCTGGAGGGCGCCCTTCCCGGAGCGGAGGGGACCCCCTTGGCCACAAAGTGCAAGCCGAGTTTGGAGCTCGAAACCCGGCCACGCTTGGTCGTAGGTCCCGGTGAGGAACATGGCCATGGAAGTCGGAGCTCAAACCTCCAAATTGACCTCAGCGGGAGCACTTGCTGAGGCTGCCCGGGCATGGGTTACTGTTCCCCGGGCACACTTGGTCGTAGGTCCAAGTGTGGAACGTGTCCATGGAAGTTGAAGTGAAGAGAACCGCGAAAGGGAGTTTTTGCGCGAAGCCGCGGCCGAGGAGGGCTCACCGATCCCGGCGTGATTTCTGCCAGGCCCGGTACCCAAACCGAACTCCGCATGGTGGCTGGATCCGCGACCCTGGAACCCTGGGCCGGGAGCCTAGGGGCGAGAGGGGCCCCATGGAGCTCGGGCAGACTAGAAGTACCCTCGTCTGCCCGCTGGAGGGCGCCCTTCCCGGAGCGGAGGGGACCCCCAAGCGACCAAGTGCAAGCCGAGTTTGGAGCTCGAAACTCGGCCACACTTGGTAGTATGTCCGGTGAGGAACATGCCCATGGAAGTAAGAGCTCAGCGGGAGCAGCCACTCAGGCTACCCGGGAATGTGTCACTGTCCCCCGGCCAAGACTTGGCGGCAGGTCCCGGGAGGAATAGTGCTCATGGAAGTAGCTCAGCGGGAGCAGCCACTCAGGCTACCCGGGAATGTGTCACTGTCCCCCGGCCAGACTTGGCGGCAGGTCCCGGGGAGGAATAGTGCTCATGGAAGTAGCTCAGCGGGAGCAGCCACTCAGGCTACCCGGGAATGTGTCACTGTCCCTCGGCCACACTTGGTCGTTGATTCCTGATGAGGAACATGCCCATGGCACTAAAGAGTGCAGCGGGAGCAGCCGCTCAGGCTACCCGGGAATGTGTCACTGTCCCCCGGCCAGACTTGCGCAGGTCCCGGGGAGGAATAGTGCCCATGGAAGTCGGAGCTCCAACCTCCAAGTTGACCTCAGCGGGAGCAGCCGCTGAGGCTACCCGGGCATGGGTGACTGTTCCCGGCCACACTTGGTCGGAGGTCCCGGTGTGGAACATGCCCATGGAAGTTGAAGGGAAGAGAACCGCGAAAGGGAGTTTGGAGGCTGAGCCGCGGCCGAGGAGGTCTCACCGATCCCGGCGTGATTCCAGCCAGGCCCGGTACCCTATACCGAACTCGACAGGGTGGCTGTATCCGGGACCCTGGAACCCTGGGCGGGGAGCCTAGGGGCGAGAGGGGCCCCATGGAGCTCGGGCAGACTAGAAGTACCCTCGTCTGCCCGCTGGAGGCGCCCTTCCCGGAGCGGAGGGGACCCCCCAAGCGACCAAGTGCAAGCCGAGTTTGGAGCTCGAAACCCGGCCACACTTGGTAGTTGGTCCCGGTGAGGAACATGCCCATGGAAGTAAGAGCTCAGCGGGAGCAGCCACTCAGGCTACCCGGCAATGTGTCACTGTCCCCCGGCCAAGACTTGGCGGCAAGTCCCGGGGAGGAATAGTGCCCATGGAAGTAGCTCAGCGGGAGCAGCTGCTGAGGCTACCCGGGAATGTGTCACTGTCCCCCGGCCAGACTTGGCGGCAGGTCCCGGGGAGGAATAGTGCTCATGGAAGTAGCTCAGCGGGAGCAGCTGCTGAGGCTACCCGGAATGTGTCACTGTCCCTGGGCCACACTTGGTCGTTGGTTCCTGATGAGGAACATGCCCATGGAAGTAAGAGTTCAGCGGGAGAAGCCGCTCAAGCTACCCGGGAATGTGTCACTGTCCCCCGGCCAGACTTGGCGGCAGGTCCCGGGGAGGAACAGTGCCCATGGAAGTCGGAGCTCCAACCTCCAAGTTGACCTCAGCGGGAGCACTTGCTGAGGCTACCCGGGCATGGGCGACTGTTCCCCGGCCACACTTGGTCGGAGGTCCCGGTGTGGAACATGCCCATGGAAGTTGAAGGGAAGAGAACCGCGAAAGGGAGTCTGGAGGCTGAGCCGCGGCCGAGGAGGTCTCACCGATCCCGGCGTGATTCCAGCCAGGCCCGGTACCCTATACCGAACTCGACAGGGTGGCTGTATCCGGGACCCTGGAACCCTGGGCGGGAGCCTAGGGGCGAGAGGGGCCCCATGGAGCTCGGGCAGACTAGAAGTACCCTCGTCTGCCCGCTGGAGGGCGCCCTTCCCGGAGCGGAGGGGACCCCCCAAGCGACCAAGTGCAAGCCGAGTTTGGAGCTCGAAACCCGGCCACACTTGGTAGTATGTCCCGGTGAGGAACATGCCCATGGAAGTAAGAGCTCAGCGGGAGCAGCCACTCAGGCTACCCGGGAATGTGTCACTGTCCCCCGGCCAAGACTTGGCGGCAAGTCCCGGGGAGGAATAGTTCCCATGGAAGTAGCTCAGCGGGAGCAGCTGCTGAGGCTACCCGGGAATGTGTCACTGTCCCCGGCCAGACTTGGCGGCAGGTCCCGGGGAGGAATAGTGCTCATGGAAGTAGCTCAGGCGGGAGCAGCTGCTGAGGCTACCCGGGAATGTGTCACTGTCCCTGGGCCACACTTGGTCGTTGGTTCCTGATGAGGAACATGCCCATGGAAGTAAGAGTTCAGCGGGAGAAGCCGCTCAAGCTACCCGGGAATGTGTCACTGTCCCCCGGCCAGACTTGGCGGCAGGTCCCGGGGAGGAACAGTGCCCATGGAAGTCGGAGCTCCAACCTCCAAGTTGACCTCAGCGGGAGCACTTGCTGAGGCTACCCGGGCATGGGCGACTGTTCCCCGGCCACACTTGGTCGGAGGTCCCGGTGTGGAACATGCCCATGGAAGTTGAAGGGAAGAGAACCGCGAAAGGGAGTTTGGAGGCTGAGCCGCGGCCGAGGAGGTCTCACCGATCCCGGCGTGATTCCAGCCAGGCCCGGTACCCTATACCGAACTCGACAGGGTGGCTGTATCCGGGACCCTGGAACCCTGGGCGGGGAGGCCTAGGGGCGAGAGGGGCCCCATGGAGCTCGGGCAGACTAGAAGTACCCTCGTCTGCCCGCTGGAGGGCGCCCTTCCCGGAGCGGAGGGGACCCCCCAAGCGACCAAGTGCAAGCCGAGTTTGGAGCTCGAAACCCGGCCACACTTGGTAGTTGGTCCCGGTGAGGAACATGCCCATGGAAGTAAGAGCTCAGCGGGAGCAGCCACTCAGGCTACCCGGCAATGTGTCACTGTCCCCCGGCCAAGACTTGGCGGCAAGTCCCGGGGAGGAATAGTGCCCATGGAAGTAGCTCAGCGGGAGCAGCTGCTGAGGCTACCCGGGAATGTGTCACTGTCCCCCGGCCAGACTTGGCGGCAGGTCCCGGGGAGGAATAGTGCTCATGGAAGTAGCTCAGCGGGAGCAGCTGCTGAGGCTACCCGGGAATGTGTCACTGTCCCTGGGCCACACTTGGTCGTTGGTTCCTGATGAGGAACATGCCCATGGAAGTAAGAGTTCAGCGGGAGAAGCCGCTCAAGCTACCCGGGAATGTGTCACTGTCCCCCGGCCAGACTTGGCGGCAGGTCCCGGGGAGGAACAGTGCCCATGGAAGTCGGAGCTCCAACCTCCAAGTTGACCTCAGCGGGAGCACTTGCTGAGGCTACCCGGGCATGGGCGACTGTTCCCCGGCCACACTTGGTCGGAGGTCCCGGTGTGGAACATGCCCATGGAAGTTGAAGGGAAGAGAACCGCGAAAGGGAGTCTGGAGGCTGAGCCGCGGCCGAGGAGGTCTCACCGATCCCGGCGTGATTCCAGCCAGGCCCGGTACCCTATACCGAACTCGACAGGGTGGCTGTATCCGGGACCCTGGAACCCCTGGGCGGGGAGCCTAGGGGCGAGAGGGGCCCCATGGAGCTCGGGGCAGACTAGAAGTACCCTCGTCTGCCCGCTGGAGGGCGCCCTTCCCGGAGCGGAGGGGACCCCCCAAGCGACCAAGTGCAAGCCGAGTTTGGAGCTCGAAACCCGGCCACACTTGGTAGTTGGTCCCGGTGAGGAACATGCCCATGGAAGTAAGAGCTCAGCGGAGCAGCCACTCAGGCTACCCGGCAATGTGTCACTGTCCCCCGGCCAAGACTTGGCGGCAAGTCCCGGGGAGGAATAGTGCCCATGGAAGTAGCTCAGCGGGAGCAGCTGCTGAGGCTACCCGGGAATGTGTCACTGTCCCTGGGCCACACTTGGTCGTTGGTTCCTGATGAGGAACATGCCCATGGAAGTAAGAGTTCAGCGGGAGAAGCCGCTCAAGCTACCCGGGAATGTGTCACTGTCCCCCGGCCAGACTTGGCGGCAGGTCCCGGGGAGGAACAGTGCCCATGGAAGTCGGAGCTCCAACCTCCAAGTTGACCTCAGCGGGAGCACTTGCTGAGGCTACCCGGGCATGGGCGACTGTTCCCCGGCCACACTTGGTCGGAGGTCCCGGTGTGGAACATGCCCATGGAAGTTGAAGGGAAGAGAACCGCGAAAGGGAGTTTGGAGGCTGAGCCGCGGCCGAGGAGGTCTCACCGATCCCGGCGTGATTCCAGCCAGGCCCGGTACCCTATACCGAACTCGACAGGGTGGCTGTATCCGGGACCCTGGAACCCTGGGCGGGGAGCCTAGGGGCGAGAGGGGCCCCATGGAGCTCGGGCAGACTAGAAGTACCCTCGTCTGCCCGCTGGAGGGCGCCCTTCCCGGAGCGGAGGGGACCCCCCAAGCGACCAAGTGCAAGCCGAGTTTGGAGCTCGAAACCCGGCCACACTTGGTAGTATGTCCCGGTGAGGAACATGCCCATGGAAGTGAGAGCTCAGCGGGAGCAGCCACTCAGGCTACCCGGGAATGTGTCACTGTCCCCCGGCCAAGACTTGGCGGCAAGTCCCGGGGAGGAATAGTGCCCATGGAAGTAGCTCAGCGGGAGCAGCCACTCAGGCTACCCGGGAATGTGTCACTGTCCCCCGGCCAAGACTTGGCGGCAAGTCCCGGGGAGGAATAGTGCCCATGGAAGTAGCTCAGCGGGAGCAGCCACTCAGGCTACCCGGGAATGTGTCACTGTCCCTCGGCCACACTTGGTCGTAGGTCCGGTGAGGAACATGCCCATGGAAGTCGGAGCTCCAACCTCCAACCGGGTGAAGCCTCCGAGAGCTAGCCGGGAATAGGGCGCCAATCCCGGCTACCGCCCTCCAGGCTTGCCCCGGTCGAAAGACCTACGTCCTCGCACCAGCACAAGCGCAAAAATTTTCTAAGTGTGGGAGAACCGAGGACCCGCCCGGTGGCACTCTGCCTCTCGCTGCCGCCCTCCTGGAAGCGTCCTCGGTCACTGTGTGTGCGGCAGATATCAGAGCTCCGGAAAGGTGAAAAAGACCGGTAAGAGGGCGAATCCGGCAGCTCCCTGCCGGGCGAGGACCACCGCGAGCGGCGGGGACGTCAGACGGGAGACGCGCGGCGGACCTTCCGTCGGAGTGCCTGGGATTTTGACCTCGGAGAAGTTCGAAAAATTATGCGGTCGGAGCTGTCTGCCCCGGCCGGGGAAGGCTCACCGCCGGCGGCTGCCAACCCCTGGCTTGCCCGCTGGATGCCCTTTCGGAGGCTGCTGAAAAAGAACTGTCAGGCGGGCACCTCTCGGAAGAACCGCAGACCAAAACGACCGGTAAAAATTTTGGGCGATCCGACACGTAGTGCACCTTCGGCGGCAGAGAAAAGCAGCAAAAATACCGGTCAGAGAAGGGGAGTTTTGGTCGACTCTGCCAGGTTTTTGCACTAAGTCAGATCCGTAATGCCAGCGGGACTGAGTCGCTTTTGCGTGCCGTGGTCCTGGAGGCCTGCTCGGACAGAGCGGTCCTTCGGGTCCCGCGGGAAGGGGCATTTCATGTTCCTCTGCGGGAGGTGATCCATTTTCTGCGGGAAATGGCGAGCCCCTTCGGCTACAAGAGTGTGTAGGTCCCGCTCAACAGTCTACGTCCTTAACCATCGGGGACTTTGTAGATTTTGCCCAAAATCGCTCTCCGCAGAACAGAGCGTGAGGTCTCCGCGGCGGAGGCCGGAAAAGGTGCGAGGTGAGCGGCATGGTATGACTGGGCTCGTGCCGCTCACTGCTACCCGGAGCGTGGCGCCCTCCGGGTAAAAGGCTAGCCGGGGCGAGTAGGTGGGATGACGGGCGCATAAGCAACGCCGTCCCCGCCGTACAAGGTGCCGGTGGCCTGGCGAACCACCGGCGTAAGGCTAGCCAGGGCGGACCGCGGGGCAGAGGGCGCATAAGCCACGCTCTCTCTCCATCCCACCAGCACAAGCGAAATATTTTCAAAGTGTGGGAGAACCGGCTTCCCGACCGGTGGCACTCTGCCTCTCGCTGCCGCCCTCCTGGAAGCGTCCTCGGTCACTCGGAGTACGGCAGATTTAAGAGCTCCGGAATGGTGAAAAAGAACCGGAGAGAGGGCGACTCCGGCTTCTCTCTGCCGGGCGAGGACCACCGCAGGCGGCGGGGGACGTCTGACAGGAGACGGCGCTGCGGGCAGGCTTTAAAAGTGCATGGGGTTTTGGCCTCGGCAAAAGTCGAAAAAATTATGCGGTCGGAGCTGTCTGCCCCGGCCGGGGAAGGCTCACCGCCGGCGGCTGCCAACCCCTGGCTTGCCCGCTGGATGCCCTTTCGGAGGCTTCTGAAAAAGAACTGTCAGGCGGGCACCTCTCGGAAGAACCGCAGACCAAAACGACCGGTAAAAATTTTGGGCGATCCGACCCGTAGTGCACCTTCGGCGGCAGAGAAAAGCAACAAAAATACCGGTCAGAGAAGGGGAGTTTTGGTCGACTCTGCCAGGTTTTTGCACTAAGTCAGATCCGTAATGCCAGCGGGACTGAGTCGCTTTTGCGTGCCGTGGTCCTGGAGGCCTGCTCGGACAGAGCGGTCCTGCGGGTCCCGCGGGAAGGGGCATTTCATGTTCCTCTGCGGGAGGTGATCCATTTTCTGCGGGAAATGGCGAGCCCCTTCGGCTACAAGAGTGTGTAGGTCCCGCTGAACAGTCTACGTCCTTAACCATCGGGGACTTTGTAGATTTTGCCCAAAATCGCTCTCCGCAGAACAGAGCGTGAGGTCTCCGCGGCGGAGGCCGGAAAAGGTGCGAGGTGAGCGGCATGGTATGACTGGGCTCGTGCCGCTCACTGCTACCCGGAGCGTGGCGCCCTCCGGGTAAAAGGCTAGCCGGGGCGAGTAGGTGGGATGACGGGCGCATAAGCAACGCCGTCCCCGCCGTACAAGGTGCCGGTGGCCTGGCGAACCACCGGCGTAAGGCTAGCCAAGGGCGTACCGCGGGGCAGAGGGCGCATAAGCCACGCTCTCTCTCCATCCCACCAGCACAAGCGAAAAATTTTCAAAGTGTGGGAGAACCGGCTTCCCGACCGGTTGCACTCTGCCTCTCGCTGCCGCCCTCCTGGAAGCGTCCTCGGTCACTCGGAGTATGGCAGATTTAAGAGCTCCGGAATGGTGAAAAAGAACCGGAGAGAGGGCGACTCCGGCTTCTCTCTGCCGGGCGAGGACCACCGCAGGCGGCGGGGACGTCTGACAGGAGACGGCGCTGCGGGCAGGCTTTAAAAGTGCATGGGGTTTTGGCCTCGGCGAAAGTCGAAAAAATTATGCGGTCGGAGCTGTCTGCCCCGGCCGGGGAAGGCTCACGCCGGCGGCTGCCAACCCCTGGCTTGCCCGCTGGATGGCCTTTCGGAGGCTGCTGAAAAAGAACTGTCAGGCGGGCACCTCTCGGAAGAACCGCAGACCAAAACGACCGGTAAAAATTTTGGGCGATCCGACCCGTAGTGCACCTTCGGCGGCAGAGAAAAGCAACAAAAATACCGGTCAGAGAAGGGAGTTTTGGTCGACTCTGCCAGGTTTTTGCACTAAGTCAGATCCGTAATGCCAGCGGGACTGAGTCGCTCTTGCGTGCCGTGGTCCTGGAAGCCTGCTCGGACAGAGTGGTCCTTCGGGTCCCGCGGGAAGGGGCATTTCATGTTCCTCTGCGGGAGGTGGTCCATTTTCTGCGGGAAATGGCGAGCCCCTTCGGCTGCAAGAGTGTGTAGGTCCCGCTCAACAGTCTACGTCCTTAACCATCGGGGACTTTGTAGATTTTGGTCAAGATCGCCCCCCGCATGTCCTAGCGGGAGGTCTCCGCGGCGGAGGCCGGAAAAGGTGCGAGGTGAGCGGCATGGTATGACTGGGCTCGTGCCGCTCACTGCTACCCGGAGCGTGGCGCCCTCCGGGTAAAAGGCTAGCCGGGGCGAGTAGGTGGGATGACGGGCGCATAAGCAACGCCGTCCCCGCCGTACAAGGTGCCGGTGGCCTGGCGAACCACCGGCGTAAGGCTAGCCAAGGGCGTACCGCGGGGCAGAGGGCGCATAAGCCACGCTCTCTCTCCATCCCACCAGCACAAGCGAAAAATTTTCAAAGTGTGGGAGAACCGGCTTCCCGACCAGTTGCACTCTGCCTCTCGCTGCCGCCCTCCTGGAAGCGTCCTCGGTCACTCGGAGTATGGCAGATTTAAGAGCTCCGGAATGGTGAAAAAGAACCGGAGAGAGGGCGACTCCGGCTTCTCTCTGCCGGGCGAGGACCACCGCAGGCGGCGGGGACGTCTGACAGGAGACGGCGCTGCGGGCAGGCTTTAAAAGTGCAAGGGGTTTTGGCCTCGGCGAAAGTCGAAAAAATTATGCGGTCGGAGCTGTCTGCCCCGGCCGGGGAAGGCTCACCGCCGGCGGCTGCCAACCCCTGGCTTGCCCGCTGGATGGCCTTTCGGAGGCTGCTGAAAAAGAACTGTCAGGCGGGCACCTCTCGGAAGAACCGCAGACCAAAACGACCGGTAAAAATTTTGGGCGATCCGACCCGTAGCGGCGGCAGAGAAAAGCAACAAAAATACCGGTCAGAGAAGGGGAGTTTTGGTCGACTCTGCCAGGTTTTTGCACTAAGTCAGATCCGTAATGCCAGCGGGACTGAGTCGCTCTTGCGTGCCGTGGTCCTGGAAGCCTGCTCGGACAGAGTGGTCCTTCGGGTCCCGCGGGAAGGGGCATTTCATGTTCCTCTGCGGAGGTGGTCCATTTTCTGCGGGAAATGGCGAGCCCCTTCGGCTGCAAGAGTGTGTAGGTCCCGCTCAACAGTCTACGTCCTTAACCATCGGGGACTTTGTAGATTTTGGTCAAGATCGCCCCCCGCATGTCCTAGCGGGAGGTCTCCGCGGCGGAGGCCGGAAAAGGTGCGAGGTGAGCGGCATGGTATGACTGGGCTCGTGCCGCTCACTGCTACCCGGAGCGTGGCGCCCTCCGGGTAAAAGGCTAGCCGGGGCGAGTAGGTGGGTTGACGGGCGCATAAGCCACGCCGTCCCCGCCGTACAAGGTGCCGGTGGCCTGGCGAACCACCGGCGTAAGGCTAGCCAAGGGCGTACCGCGGGGCAGAGGGCGCATAAGCCACGCTCTCTCTCCATCCCACCAGCACAAGCGAAAAATTTTCAAAGTGTGGGAGAACCGGCTTCCCGACCGGTGGCACTCTGCCTCTCGCTGCCGTCCTCCTGGAAGCGTCCTCGGTCACTCGGAGTACGGCAGATTTCAGACCTCCGGAATGGTGAAAAAGAACCGGAGAGAGGGCGACTCCGGCTTCTCTCTGCCGGGCGAGGACCACCGCAGGCGGCGGGGACGTCTGACAGGAGACGGCGCTGCGGGCAGGCTTTAAAAGTGCATGGGGTTTTGGCCTCGGCAAAAGTCGAAAAAATTATGCGGTCGGAGCTGTCTGCCCCGGCCGGGGAAGGCTCACCGCCGGCGGCTGCCAACTCATGGCTTGCCCGCTGGATGGCCTTTCGGAGGCTTCTGAAAAAGAACTGTCAGGCGGGCACCTCTCGGAAGAACGCAGACCAAAACGACCGGTAAAAATTTTGGGCGATCCGACCCGTAGTGCACCTTCGGCGGCAGAGAAAAGCAACAAAAATACCGGTCAGAGAAGGGGAGTTTTGGTCGACTCTGCAGGTTTTTGCACTAAGTCAGATCCGTAATGCCAGCGGGACTGAGTCGCTTTTGCGTGCCGTGGTCCTGGAGGCCTGCTCGGACAGGGCGGTCCTTTCGGGTCCCGCGGGAAGGGGCATTTCATGTTTCCTCTGCGGGAGGTGGTCCATTTTCTGCGGGAAATGGCGAGCCCCTTCGGCTGCAAGAGTGTGTAGGTCCCGCTCAACAGTCTACGTCCTTAACCATCGGGGACTTTGTAGATTTTTGGTCAAGATCGCCCCCCGCATGTCCTAGCGGGAGGTCTCCGCGGCGGAGGCCGGAAAAGGTGCGAGGTGAGCGGCATGGTATGACTGGGCTCGTGCCGCTCACTGCTACCCGGAGCGTGGCGCCCTCCGGGTAAAAGGCTAGCCGGGGCGAGCAGGTGGGTTGACGGGCGCATAAGCCACGCCGTCCCCGCCGTACAAGGTGCCGGTGGCCTGGCGAACCACCGGCGTAAGGCTAGACAGGGCGGACCGCGGGGCAGAGGGCGCATAAGCCACGCCGTCCCCGCTGTACAAGGTGCCGGTGGCCTGGCGAACCACCGGCGTAAGGCTAGCCAAGGGCGTACCGCGGGGCAGAGGGCGCATAAGCCACGCTCTCTCTCCATCCCACCAGAACAAGCGAAAAATTTCAAAGTGTGGGAGAACCGGGGACCCGACCGGTGGCACTCTGCCTCTCGCTGCCGCCCTCCTGGAAGCGTCCTCGGTCACTCGGTGTCCGGCAGATTTCAGAGCTCCGGAATGGTGAAAAAGAACCGGTGAGAGGGCGAAACCGGCTTCTCTCTGCCGGGCGAGGACCACCGCAGGCGGCAAGGGACGTCTGCCAGGAGACGGCGCTGCGGGCAGGCTTTAAAAGTGCATGGGGTTTTGGCCTCGGCGAAAGTCGAAAAAAATTGCGGTCGGAGCTGTCTGCCCCGGCCGGGGAAGGCTCACCGCCGGCGGCTGCCAACCCCTGGCTTGCCCGCTGGATGCCCTTTCGGAGGCTGCTGAAAAAGAACTGTCAGGCGGGCACCTCTCGGAAGAACCGCAGACCAAAACGACCGGTAAAAATTTTGGGCGATCCGACCCTCAGTGCACCTTCGGCGGCAGAGAAAAGCAACAAAAACACCGGTCAAAGAAGGGAGGTTTTGGTCGACTCTGCCTGGTTTTTGCACAAAGTCAGATCCGTAATGCCAGCGGGACTGAGTCGCTTTTGCGTGCCGTGGTCCTGGAGGCCTGCTCGGACAGAGCGGTCCTTCGGGTCCCGCGGGAAGGGGCATTTCATGTTCCTCTGCGGGAGGTGGTCCATTTTCTGCGGGAAATGGCGAGCCCCATCGGCTACAAGAGTGTGTAGGTCCCGCTCAACAGTCTACGTCCTTAACCATCGGGGACTTTGTAGATTTTGGCAGAAATCGCCCCCCGCAGGTCCTAGCGGGAGGTCTCCGCGGCGGAGGCCGGAGAGGGCGCGAGGTGAGCGGCATGGTATGACTGGGTTCGTGCCGCTCACTGGTACCCGGAGCGTGGCGCCCTCCGGGTAAAAGGCTAGCCGGGGCGAGTAGGTGGGTTGACGGGCGCATAAGCCACGCCGTCCCCGCCGTACAAGGTGCCGGTGGCCTGGCGAACCACCGGCGTAAGGCCAGCCAGGGCGGACCGCGGGGCAGAGGGCGCATAAGCCACGCTCTCTCTCCATCCCACCAGAACAAGCGAAAAATTTTCAAAGTGTGGGAGAACCGGCGACCCGACCGGTGGCACTCTGCCTCTCGCTGCCGCCCTCCTGGAAGCGTCCTCGGTCACTCGGTGTCCGGCAGATTTCAGAGCTCCGGAATGGTGAAAAAGAACCGGAGAGGGGGCGACTCCGGCTTCTCTCTGCCGGGCGAGGACCACCGCAGGCGGCAAGGGACGTCTGACAGGAGACGGCGCTGCGGGCAGGCTTTAAAAGTGCATGGGGTTTTGGCCTCGGCGAAAGTCGAAAAAATTTGCGGTCGGAGCCGTCTGCCCCGGCCGGGGAAGGCTCACCGCCGGCGGCTGCCAACCCCTGGCTTGCCCGCTGGATGGCCTTTCGGAGGCTGCTGAAAAAGAACTGTCAGGCGGGCACCTCTCGGAAGAACCGCAGACCAAAACGACCGGTAAAAATTTTGGGCGATCCGACCCTCAGTGCACCTTCGGCGGCAGAGAAAAGCATCAAAAATACCGGTCAAAGAAGCGAGGTTTTGGTCGACTCTGCCAGGTTTTTGCACAAAGTGTTGGCATCGTGCGGCGTCGCGCTTTGCCGTACCGTATCCCCAATGGAGCGGCGCCCGGCGGGGTAGGCTAGCCATGTGAGGTCGAGGGCGGGAGGACGGGACGTAAGCCAGGCCGTTCTCCACAAGAAATTCCGGACGCGGAGACCCCTTCTCCGCCCTACGGTCCCCAATGGGGTGGCGCCCGGCGGGTGAGGCTAGCCATGGGAGGACGGGACGTAAGCCAGGCCGTTCTCCACAAGAAATTCCGTACGCGGAGACCCCTTCTCCGCCCTACGGTCCCCAATGGGGTGGCGCCCGGCGGGTGAGGCTAGCCATGTGAGGTCGAGGGCGGGAGGACGGGACGTAAGCCAGGCCGTTCTCCACAAGTAAATTCCGGACGCGGAGACCCCTTCTCCGCCCTACGGTCCCCAATGGGGTGGCGCCCGGCGGGTGAGGCTAGCCGTGTGAGGTCGAGGGCGGGAGGACGGGACGTAAGCCAGGCCGTTCTCCACAAGTAAATTCCGGACGCGGAGACCCCTTCTCCGCCCTACGGTCCCCAATGGGGTGGCGCCCGGCGGGTGAGGCTAGCCATGTGAGGTCGAGGGCGGGAGGACGGGACGTAAGCCAGGCCGTTCTCCACAAGTAAATTCCGGACGCGGAGACCCCTTCTCCGCCCTACGGTCCCCAATGGGGTGGCTCCCGGCGGGTGAGGCTAGCCATGTGAGGTCGAGGGCGGGAGGACGGGACGCAAGCCAGGCCGTTCTCCACAAACTCCCAGCGGTAGAGTCTCGGCTCTCCGCTCTTTTGATCGATCTGACACAGCGCGATCCGGCGGGGCAGGGCACTTTGCTCGGTCAGGGGTATTGGCCCCGGCCGGTTTATGGTAAAGCGTTCCTTAGCCTCAGTCTTGGTCGCGCATCAATCCCCCGCTCCCCGTGAGCGGCTGTGGTCCTCTGCCTAAGGTTGTGTAGCGCGGTGCCAGTGTGGTCCTCGCACGGCCCCGCTCCTGCCACA
>NW_027285308.1:0-67805 GCF_040894005.1 Engystomops pustulosus | reverse complement strand
AAGAGCTTACAGTCTATGAGGATGAGGGGGTGACACAAGAGCTTACAGTCTATGAGGATGAGGGGAGGACACAAGAGCTTACAGTCTATGAGGATGAGGGGGTAACACAAGAGCTTACAGTCTATGAGGATGAGGAGTGACACAAGAGCTTACAGTCTATGAGGATGAGGGGGTGACACAAGAGCTTACAGTCTATGAGGATGAGGGGGTAACACAAGAGCTTACAGTCTATGAGGATGAGGGGGTAACACAAGAGCTTACAGTCTATGAGGATGAGGGGGTGACACAAGAGCTTACAGTCTATGAGGATGAGGGGGTGACACAAGAGCTTACAGTCTATGAGGATGAGGGGTGACACAAGAGCTTACAGTCTATGAGGATGAGGGGGGACACAAGAGCTTACAGTCTATGAGGATGAGGGGGTGACACAAGAGCTTACAGTCTATGAGGATGAGGGGGTGACACAAGAGCTTACAGTCTATGAGGATGAGGGGGTGACACAAGAGCTTACAGTCTATGAGGATGAGGGGGTGACACAAGAGCTTACAGTCTATGAGTATGAGGAGGTGGCACAAGAGCTTACAGTCTATGAGGATGAGGTGGTGACACATGAGCTTATAGTCTATGAGGATGAGGGGGTGACACAAGAGCTTACAGTCTATGAGGATGAGGAGGACACAAGAGCTTACAGTCTATGAGGATGAGGGGGTGACACAAGAGCTTACAGTCTATGAGGATGAGGGGGTGACACAAGAGCTTACAGTCTATGAGGATGAGGGGGGACACAAGAGCTTACAGTCTATGAGGATGAGGGGTGACACAAGAGCTTACAGTCTATGAGGATGAGGGGGTGACACAAGAGCTTACAGTCTATGAGGATGAGGGGGTGACACAAGAGCTTACAGTCTATGAGGATGAGGGGGTGACACAAGAGCTTACAGTCTATGAGGATGAGGGGGTGACACAAGAGCTTACAGTCTATGATACATGTGCCTATTTGTTTTTCCTCCTACAAAAATTAAATGGGAAATAGACGGGGCTATCATGAAAGTTTGATAAAATCCCTCCGGTGGAGAACTAGTATAGGGCCGCTCTCCTGAGACCCATGTGCCAGTGTGGGTGGAGGCCGTCTCCATTGTCATGAACACTTACTTTACTTTTCATCCGTCTTTTTGGATATTTCTGTGTGATTGGATACATTTGCATATATTATCGGTGTTTGTTCTGTGCTGGAAGATGAGGCTGAGATATGCTCCAGCGATCCAAAGCATCGGTGTATCTGGCACATGAGTAGAGCCACAGTGAAGAAATGCGTTAACAACACGTTAAGAGTTGCGAAAGTAATTTCAGCTCCGGAGCAGCACATGTGATTCCAGCTCCGGAGGCTCAGGAGCAGCACATGTGATTCCAGCTCCGGAGGCTCAGGAGCAGCACATGTGATTCCAGCTCGGGAGGCTCAGGAGCAGCACATGTGATTTCAGCTTCGGAGGCTCAGGAGCAGCACATGTGATTTCAGCTCCGGAGGCTCAGGAGCAGCACATGTGATTCCAACTCCGGAGGCTCAGGAGCACCACATGTGATTCCAGCTCCGGAGGCTCAGGAGAAGCACATGTGATTCCAGCTCCGGAGGCTTGGGAGCAGCACATGTGATTTCAGCTCCGGAGCGCCACATGTGATTCCAGCTCCGGAGGCTCAGGAGAAGCACATGTGATTCCAGCTCCGGAGCAGCACATGTGATTTCAGCTCCGGAGGCTTAGGAGCAGCACATGTGATTCCAGCTCCGGAGGCTAAGGAGCAGCACATGTGATTCCAGCTATGGAGGCTCAGGAGCAGCACATGTGATTCCAGCTTTGGAGGCTCAGGAGAAGCACATGTGATTCCAGCTCCGGAGGCTCAGGAGAAGCACATGTGATTCCAGCTCCGGAGGCTTGGGAGCAGCACATGTGATTTCAGCTCCGGAGCGCCACATGTGATTCCAGCTCCGGAGGCTCAGGAGAAGCACATGTGATTCCAGCTCCGGAGCAGCACATGTGATTTCAGCTCCGGAGGCTTAGGAGCAGCACATGTGATTCCAGCTCCGGAGGCTCAGGAGCAGCACATGTGATTCCAGCTCCGGAGGCTCTGGAGCAGCACATGTGATTCCAGCTCCGGAGGCTCGGGAGCAGCACATGTGATTCCAGCTCTGGAGGCTCAGGAGAAGCACATGTGATTCCAGCTCCAGAGGCTTGGGAGCAGCATATGTGATTCCAGCTCCGGAGGCTCGGGAGCAGCACATGTGATTCCAGCTCCAGAGGCTTGGGAGCAGCACATGTGATTCCAGCTCTGGAGGTTCGGGAGCAGCACATGTGATTCCAGCTCCGGAGGCTCGGGAGCAGCACATGTGATTCCAGCTCCGGAGGCTCAGGAGCAGCACATGTGATTCCAGCTATGGAGGCTCAGGAGCAGCACATGTGATTCCAGCTTTGGAGGCTCAGGAGCAGCACATGTGATTCCAGCTCCGGAGGCTCATGAGAAGCACATGTGATTCCAGCTCCGGAGGCTCAGGAGCACCACATGTGATTCCAGCTCCAGAGGCTCGGGAGCAGCACATGTGATTCCAGCTCTGGAGGCTCAGGAGCAGCACATATGATTCCAGCTCCAGAGGCTCAGGAGCAGCACATGTGATTCCAGCTCCAGAGGCTTGGGAGCAGCACATGTGATTCCAGCTCTGGAGGTTCGGGAGCAGCACATGTGATTCCAGCTCCGGAGGCTCGGGAGCAGCACATGTGATTCCAGCTCCGGAGGCTCAGGAGCAGCACATGTGATTCCAGCTATGGAGGCTCAGGAGCAGCACATGTGATTCCAGCTCTGGAGGTTCAGGAGCAGCACATGTGATTCCAGATCCGGAGGCTCGGGAGCAGCACATGTGATTCCAGCTCCGGAGGCTCAGAGATAAATGCTCTGTATAAATGTGCAGCCTGACAAATCTAAAAATAAAGCCGAGTGAGGAAGTTATTTATTCTCCACAATTACACCGCTCGGTTAATCGCTTCTAAAGTCGCTTCAGATAATAGATGGGAAACAGACGAACGAGAGAACAACAGTGGAATATTGCAAATTAACACATTGTTGCCCGGGTCCTTTAATAAATGTAAGGCGAGAGCAAAAAGTTTCAAGCAACATCCAGGCCAATTGCACTGTATTGGAGCACACGCTAGGCGCACAATGGGGCAGATGTATTATCGTAGTTGCGGCCAAAAATTGTCGGTTTCGTGGGTTTTTTTGGCGCAAAAGTGTATTGTGTCATTTAAATGAGTTTGCGCCAGAAAGAACAGATGATTCCGTCTATCCCGACTCCTCCGTCTTTTTTTGGCACAAGTGGGCGTGGCCTAACTTTTCCACATTATCCGTCGTATTTTGCCAGCATTTTCTGGCCCAAATTTTGGCGCACAGTAAACCAGGAAAACATTTTTCAGAAAGCAAAATTAAGGCGCAGTCCATGTAAGCTTTAGGCGCACATCTCATTGATGTCGGCATTTTTATGGCGCACGGCTGATTATTACGGTCTACCCATTATTTACTTACAGCTGCACGCCACTTTAATACATTGGGCTGTGCTTTTCGGAGACTGATCTCTGATGCCGACAGTTGTGCTGGCGCCAGAATTAGTAAATCCCCACCAATGAGTCACGTCACGGGTATCAGCCATTATGTGGGTGACACATATCGGCCACCCTGTGGGTCACATGTATATGCATTTCTGTGGGTCACACACACCAAAGTTTCCATCCACTATATCCTGTTGCGAATCCACTGTGCGTTGTCCGATGTGGATTCGGGTCCGGCGCGATTCACTAAGTTTGTGCGTTCGAGTTCCTTCCTGTGTCGCTGCTGCACCAAGGTCCACCGGAGTTCACCTACTTCTTCCTGGTGCAAGTGAGTGCTTGATCTTGCAACATAAAACCTTTCTTAAATTCCGCGATTTGTCTGAATCCGTCGGGTTGTCTGACGGCCATCGAGTTCTGTCGCATGCAAGCCGGGGCCGATGCCGCAAAATCCGATCGTGTGCGCCAAAATCCCGAGGCCGAACCAAAAACCTGACGGATTCGGAAAAACTGCCGCATTTAAAAAAAAAAAATGTCACGGGACTCGCGCTTACCTTCACCAGGAATAGGCCAGTGAATTTCAGGGCATTCCAGTGGGCCTCGGGGAACTTCAGCGCAGCAGCGCCACCTGGTTGACGGCGGAGGAACTACCTTAGTGAATCGCCGGAAGATCCGAATCCACCGAGGAGAACGCGCCGCTGGATCGCGAATGGACCGGGTAAGTAAATCTGCCCCAATGACTTTGCTCTCCGGCAGCGGCTGGGTAACCGGTTTGGCAGTAGCTTTGGGTCCTTGTCCATTTGGAAGACCCATTTACACCTGAAGATGTTCCTTAGCATCACCACATAATGGGGCTCATTCACTAAGGGCCTTGCACCAGTTTTCTATGAGACGTTGCACGTTTTGTGCCACGGCTTCACTATTCTTCATGCAACACAAATTTCTGCACATAAAGGGGCGTCCGGTGCTCAGACGGATCGTGCGCCAGATTTATCATGCAAAGTCACACAGAAATGTGTTGCACAATCCATGTTAAAGGTGCACCAAAAAAAGTGGAGAGCTCTGTTGGGGCAGTGCAGGGGGCACCAGATTCCTGAAGAACGGGTGCCAGAAATCCTGAATCTGGCACCCCTGGACTATATAAATAACACATATAAAAAGAAATATTTGAGGAAATCGAATGTGATACCTAATGGTCCTCGGTTTAGAATCGTAATGTCTGTTGCTGGGCTTAGATACACTACACCTACATACAGAATGCCAGATATACACAGACGCTGATATAAAGACAATTTGTAGAGAATAAAAACAATTTTTATTGGTCAAAATAGAGTATAAAAAGAGACAGCTACAAATACATAAAGAATGTGAAGCAGACAATCAATGGGGGGGAATACAGCCAATACTGGACAAATTACATAGAAGTATTTGGTGGCAAGATGGTACTATTCAATCAATGCACAGTGGTATGTGTATTGTCTCCTGGGCCTGTAACCAAGTCGCTATATAAAGCAGGTAGATGCAAAGTGGCAGATATAAGAAAAGGTAACTACATAGTTGATCTTTACCTTGGTCCCAGGATGCACGTGGCCACCAGAATACACTAAGTACCCCGACGCGCGTTTCGGCACGCTGCCTTCGTCAAGGGGTATTGACATACAGACACATGGAACCTTTTAAAATGCCCAGTAGCCAATGAGTGTACTGAACGACACAAGTGCGTACCTGATTAAAATTAGACCTCTTGATTACTTGCTGCGTCCTGTGACGCCAAGGTAGGAGGGAAGTAGTCACCTGATAATATCACGTGACGTTGACGTCGCAATCGCGCTCATCGCGCGATTGTGGAGCCGGAGTCTATCCAGCGTCTGCGCGGACCCTATATCGGGTCACCTGATCGTGTCACGTGATGTTATACATCACGTGACATTACGATCGCGTTTGTCGTTAAATTGAGAGACCGGAGACCTCCAGCGCATGCGCGGTAGGTATGTCAAGTAATGAGCGACGCCCCTTGGGATCGGGGCAACAGAGAGACCAAATGACAACTTTAGAATAACATCACGGAAAGGAGTTAAATAATATTTAGGCTGAATACAAAAATATTCGTAATTATGGGGTGACACCACACATATTAGATAGAGATGTAACCGAAATATCTATGTAAAAAATACCTATGACAACATTGAAGACATATAATAAAGGGGTATATGTCAATGTACACGCCAATATGAATACCTTAGTATGACATATATATTTTTAAGAAGGGGATTCTAAGAGAATATTATATGCAACATTATAATTATTGTAAACACTATACATATCATGTATACAGCAATATGAAGATGGCATACGGAACGCCCTTGTTATAACATATATGTTTTTAAACAGGGAATTCCTGAGTATTATATGCAGCATTATAATTATTGTAAACACTGTACACAATATATATGCAACATGTAAGAATGGCATACAAAACGCCCTTATTATGACATATATGTTTTTTAAGAAGGGGGATTCTAGGAAGACTTTATGGGCAACATTATAATTATTGTAAACACTGTACACATTATATATAAAACATATAAAAGTGGCATATAAAACACCCACAAAGAGAAATAAAAAATGTAAAATGTATATATGTGTCCCAACGTAAGTGTGATACCAATTATGGTGATATATTGTGGAGTGTGATGTGACCAGTATCGAGAAACTGTCCCTTTAAGGGTGTATTAACTTGAACATTAAAGATGTTATTGGAACAGTGTATGTGTTTGAGGGAGGGGATTGGTGTAGTGCCATTATGGCAAGTATGTGCTATAAAATATATGTGATGTCGTGTTGGTGATTTCCTCGATCTGAGAAGAACGGTTGCATCATTTTAAGTGGTGTATGGGGGGAGAGGGGGGAAATAAGTGAGGACAGGTGTGCGAGGGATAGGAACATAGTGGGGACAGGTGTGCACGGGATGTGCTGTGCTAGTGTGGTAAACCGTGATAGTGACTGTTGGTGCAATCGTTCTTCAGATCGAGGGAAATAATTTTGTCGGTGATGCAGTGAATTATTTGGTGTCAAATTTGAGGTGCCTTAGAATTACTGTTATTAATATGCATTTGCTATACAATATACATTTTACATTTCATGCCCGCCAGTAGCATCAAATATACTGATCTTTCTTGTCCGTCTTATATCACCACATTGGTGGTGTCGGAAAAGTCCAAAATCATTAAGTAACTTATTTAGGTATGTATCAGCCATATTTCACTATTAATGGGCTTTGGTGTGCAATCGGTAATGTTTTGGCACCTATACCGATATACCAATAAATACTTGCATAAATGTGCTTATATCATGGGAGGGTATTTCATAGCAGCGGTATGTCGACATCTGTGAACTTCCACCTTCAGCTTCATGATTCATTATTGGTGTAGTTCGTCCTATTTTTCTTAGGATGAGGATACAAGAGGTTAATTATCTATGACGATGGTGTGGTCATTTGGCTAGTGGGTATAAGGAAGAGAAGACATGACAATTAAAATCAACTTCTAGGTGACATATAACAAAAAATGAGATTAAAATCAGTTAAAACCCATCTATCTGTATGGGATCAGAGGAATGGAGCGAAGCTGATGGACTCATTGAGTCCGTGTGGATTAAGTGTGTCCAGGACCCAAATCCACCTGGATTCACATTGCGCTAATTTTTGAGAAATGGGGCCACCTCTAATGTTGTTTCTAATGTGGTCTATACCGCATATTCGTAGGAGTCTTGAATCACAGTTGTGGGCTTCTCTGAAATGTTTGGCTACCGGTAGGCCATCAGTACAGAATTCCATGCTTTTTGCGGCTTCGATATCTCTTACATGTTCCCTAGTTCGCACCTTTAGTTCCCTGGATGTCAGGCCGATGTAGATTTTTCCACATGGGCACGTGGCGTGATAAACTACCGCTTTCGTTTTACAGGTTATAGTATGTAGGATTTTGTACGTTCTCTGTCCTGAGGAGTCGGCAAATGTGTCGGTTCTTATTATATTCGGGCACGCCACACAGTTGCCACAGGGTTTACATCCCCATTTTGGTCCACTAGATTTAGAGAAGGGATTTATCTCTTTCTTTTCATAATGACTCTTTACTAGTAGGTCTTTTAGGTTTTTAGCTCTTCGAGCTGTGATACCTGGTCTTGACGGTAGATATTGGGCCAGAACCCTGTCAGATCTTAGGAGGGGCCAGTAGTGGGCAAGTATCTTTCTCATGTTCCCCCATTGGCAATGATAATTGGATATAAACCTCACCTGTCGATTTTCTTGTACTTTTGGTTTTGGATAGAGGAGTTCCAATCGTGATGTGTTTTTAGCACGGATGTAGGCTTTCCTGAGGGGGCGTTGACTGTAGCCCCTATCCCGGAACCTTTTCCTTAATTCATCCGCTTGCCTTTTAAAGTCCTCTTCTGATGAGCAGATTCTTCGTATCCTTAGATATTGACCGGTTGGTATAGCGTTGATTGTCTGGACTGGATGTGACGATGAAGCATGTAGCAATACATTAACTGACGTGTTTTTACGATGTACATCTGAGTGGAGAAATCCAAATTCGTTACGTATCAAAAGAACATCCAAGAATTCAACTCTATCTCTACTGATGTACATCGTAAAAACACGTCAGTTAATGTATTGCTACATGCTTCATCGTCACATCCAGTCCAGACAATCAACGCTATACCAACCGGTCAATATCTAAGGATACGAAGAATCTGCTCATCAGAAGAGGACTTTAAAAGGCAAGCGGATGAATTAAGGAAAAGGTTCCGGGATAGGGGCTACAGTCAACGCCCCCTCAGGAAAGCCTACATCCGTGCTAAAAACACATCACGATTGGAACTCCTCTATCCAAAACCAAAAGTACAAGAAAATCGACAGGTGAGGTTTATATCCAATTATCATTGCCAATGGGGGAACATGAGAAAGATACTTGCCCACTACTGGCCCCTCCTAAGATCTGACAGGGTTCTGGCCCAATATCTACCGTCAAGACCAGGTATCACAGCTCGAAGAGCTAAAAACCTAAAAGACCTACTAGTAAAGAGTCATTATGAAAAGAAAGAGATAAATCCCTTCTCTAAATCTAGTGGACCAAAATGGGGATGTAAACCCTGTGGCAACTGTGTGGCGTGCCCGAATATAATAAGAACCGACACATTTGCCGACTCCTCAGGACAGAGAACGTACAAAATCCTACATACTATAACCTGTAAAACGAAAGCGGTAGTTTATCACGCCACGTGCCCATGTGGAAAAATCTACATCGGCCTGACATCCAGGGAACTAAAGGTGCGAACTAGGGAACATGTAAGAGATATCGAAGCCGCAAAAAGCATGGAATTCTGTACTGATGGCCTACCGGTAGCCAAACATTTCAGAGAAGCCCACAACTGTGATTCAAGACTCCTACGAATATGCGGTATAGACCACATTAGAAACAACATTAGAGGTGGCCCCATTTCTCAAAAATTAGCGCAATGTGAATCCAGGTGGATTTGGGTCCTGGACACACTTAATCCACACGGACTCAATGAGTCCATCAGCTTCGCTCCATTCCTCTGATCCCATACAGATAGATGGGTTTTAACTGATTTTAATCTCATTTTTTGTTATATGTCACCTAGAAGTTGATTTTAATTGTCATGTCTTCTCTTCCTTATACCCACTAGCCAAATGACCACACCATCGTCATAGATAATTAACCTCTTGTATCCTCATCCTAAGAAAAATAGGACGAACTACACCAATAATGAATCATGAAGCTGAAGGTGGAAGTTCACAGATGTCGACATACCGCTGCTATGAAATACCCTCCCATGATATAAGCACATTTATGCAAGTATTTATTGGTATATCGGTATAGGTGCCAAAACATTACCGATTGCACACCAAAGCCCATTAATAGTGAAATATGGCTGATACATACCTAAATAAGTTACTTAATGATTTTGGACTTTTCCGACACCACCAATGTGGTGATATAAGACGGACAAGAAAGATCAGTATATTTGATGCTACTGGCGGGCATGAAATGTAAAATGTATATTGTATAGCAAATGCATATTAATAACAGTAATTCTAAGGCACCTCAAATTTGACACCAAATAATTCACTGCATCACCGACAAAATTATTTCCCTCGATCTGAAGAACGATTGCACCAACAGTCACTATCACGGTTTACCACACTAGCACAGCACATCCCGTGCACACCTGTCCCCACTATGTTCCTATCCCTCGCACACCTGTCCTCACTTATTTCCCCCCTCTCCCCCCATACACCACTTAAAATGATGCAACCGTTCTTCTCAGATCGAGGAAATCACCAACACGACATCACATATATTTTATAGCACATACTTGCCATAATGGCACTACACCAATCCCCTCCCTCAAACACATACACTGTTCCAATAACATCTTTAATGTTCAAGTTAATACACCCTTAAAGGGACAGTTTCTCGATACTGGTCACATCACACTCCACAATATATCACCATAATTGGTATCACACTTACGTTGGGACACATATATACATTTTACATTTTTTATTTCTCTTTGTGGGTGTTTTATATGCCACTTTTATATGTTTTATATATAATGTGTACAGTGTTTACAATAATTATAATGTTGCCCATAAAGTCTTCCTAGAATCCCCCTTCTTAAAAAACATATATGTCATAATAAGGGCGTTTTGTATGCCATTCTTACATGTTGCATATATATTGTGTACAGTGTTTACAATAATTATAATGCTGCATATAATACTCAGGAATTCCCTGTTTAAAAACATATATGTTATAACAAGGGCGTTCCGTATGCCATCTTCATATTGCTGTATACATGATATGTATAGTGTTTACAATAATTATAATGTTGCATATAATATTCTCTTAGAATCCCCTTCTTAAAAATATATATGTCATACTAAGGTATTCATATTGGCGTGTACATTGACATATACCCCTTTATTATATGTCTTCAATGTTGTCATAGGTATTTTTTACATAGATATTTCGGTTACATCTCTATCTAATATGTGTGGTGTCACCCCATAATTACGAATATTTTTGTATTCAGCCTAAATATTATTTAACTCCTTTCCGTGATGTTATTCTAAAGTTGTCATTTGGTCTCTCTGTTGCCCCGATCCCAAGGGGCGTCGCTCATTACTTGACATACCTACCGCGCATGCGCTGGAGGTCTCCGGTCTCTCAATTTAACGACAAACGCGATCGTAATGTCACGTGATGTATAACATCACGTGACACGATCAGGTGACCCGATATAGGGTCCGCGCAGACGCTGGATAGACTCCGGCTCCACAATCGCGCGATGAGCGCGATTGCGACGTCAACGTCACGTGATATTATCAGGTGACTACTTCCCTCCTACCTTGGCGTCACAGGACGCAGCAAGTAATCAAGAGGTCTAATTTTAATCAGGTACGCACTTGTGTCGTTCAGTACACTCATTGGCTACTGGGCATTTTAAAAGGTTCCATGTGTCTGTATGTCAATACCCCTTGACGAAGGCAGCGTGCCGAAACGCGCGTCGGGGTACTTAGTGTATTCTGGTGGCCACGTGCATCCTGGGACCAAGGTAAAGATCAACTATGTAGTTACCTTTTCTTATATCTGCCACTTTGCATCTACCTGCTTTATATAGCGACTTGGTTACAGGCCCAGGAGACAATACACATACCACTGTGCATTGATTGAATAGTACCATCTTGCCACCAAATACTTCTATGTAATTTGTCCAGTATTGGCTGTATTCCCCCCCATTGATTGTCTGCTTCACATTCTTTATGTATTTGTAGCTGTCTCTTTTTATACTCTATTTTGACCAATAAAAATTGTTTTTATTCTCTACAAATTGTCTTTATATCAGCGTCTGTGTATATCTAGCACCCCTGGACTATACACAGGACACTGCACATAGTACACCCTGCACATAGTACACACACCCTGCACACAGTACACACACCCTGCACATAGTACACACACCCTGCACATAGTACAAACCCCCCTGCACTACACACAGGATACCGCACATAGTACACAGGACTCCCTGCACATAGTACACACCCTGCACATAGTACACACACACTGCACATAGTACACACATCCTGTACATAGTACACACACACTGCACATAGTACACACACCCTGCACATAGTACACACACACACTGCACATAGTACACACATCCTGCACATAGTACACACACACTGCACATAGAACGCACACACTGCACATAGTACACACACACTGCACATAGTACACACACACTGCACATAGAACGCACACACTGCACATAGAACGCACACACTGCACATAGTACACACACACTGCACAAAGTACACACACACTGCACGTAGTACACACACCCTGCACATAGAACGCACACACTGCACATAGCACACACACACTGCACATAGTACACACACACTGCACACAGAACACACACACTGCACATAGTACACACACACTGCACATAGTACACTCCATGCACATAGTACACACCCTGCACATAGTACACACACACTGCACATAGTATACACACACTGCACATAGTACACACCCTGCAAATAGTACACCCTGCACATAGTACACACCCTGCACATAATACACACTACACAGGACACTGCACATAGTACACACTGCACATAGTACACACCCACTGCACATAGTACACACCCTGCACATAGTACACACCCTGCAAATAGTACACACTGCACATAGTACACACTACACAGGACACTGCACATAGTACACCCTGCATATAGTACACCCTGCACATAGTACACACTGCACATAGTACACATTACACAGGACACTGCACATAGTACACCCTGCACATAGTACACACACTGCTCATAGCACACACGGCACATAGTACATACCCTGCACATAGTACACCCCCTGCACATAGTACACACCCTGCACATAGTACACCCCCTGCACATAGTACACCCCCTGCTCATAGTACACCCCCTGCACATAGTACACCCCTGCACATAGTACACACTGCACATTGTACACCCTGCACATAGTACACACCCTGCACATAGTACACACTGCACATAATACACCCTGCACATAGTACACCCCCTGCACATAGTACACACCCCCTGCACATAGTACACACACTGCACATAGTACACACCCTGCACATAGTACACACTGCACATAGTACACACTGCACATAGTACACACCCCCTGCACATAGTACACCCTGCACATAGTTAACACTGCACATAGTACACACCCCCTGCACATAGTACACACACTGCACATAGTACACACACTGCACATAGTACACACCCTGCACATAGTACACACTGCACATAGTACACACCCTGCACATAGTACACACTGCACATAGTACACCCTGAAAATATAATATTTGTGTAATTCTCAAAACTTATGGCCATGACTGTACTATTTTTATCCTGTATAAATAAGGACACAGCACTGTACTACTACGCCTATCCTGTATATATAATACACACTATACCACACACATACACTGTATAATACACACTGTACCACACACATACACTGTATAATACACACTATACCACACACATACACTGTATAATACACACTATACCACACACATACACTGTATAATACACACTATACCACACAAATACACTGTATAATACACACTACACCACACACATACACCGTATAATACACACTATACCACACACATACACTGTATAATACACACTATACCACACACATACACTGTATAATACACACTATACCACACACATACACTGTATAATACACACTATACCACACACATACACTGTATAACACACACTATAACACACACATACACTGTATAATACACACTATACCACACACATACACTGTATAACACACACTATACCACACACATACACTGTATAACACACACTATACCACACACATACACTGTATAATAGACACTATACCACACACATACACTGTATAATACACACTATACCACACACATACACTGAATAATACACACTATAACACACACATATACTGTATAATACACAATATACCACACACATACCCTGTATAATACACACTACACCACACACATACACTGTATAATACACACTATATACCACACACATACACTGTATAATACACACTATACCACACACATACACTGTATAATACACATTATACCACACACATAGACTGTATAATACACACTATACGACACACATACACTGTATAATACACACTATACCAGACACATACACTGTATAATACACACTATACCACACACATACACTGTATAATACACACTATACCACACACGTACACTGTATAATACACACTACACCACACACATACACTGTATAATACACACTATACCACACACATACACTGTATAACACACACTATACCACACACATACACTGTATAATACACACTATACCACACACATACACTGTATAATACACACTATACCACACACATACACTGTATAATACACACTATACCACACACATACACTGTATAATACACACTATACCACACACATACACTGTATAACACACACTATAACACACACATACACTGTATAATACACACTATACCACACACATACACTGTATAATACACACTATACCACACACATACACTGTATAATACACACTATACCACACACATACACTGTATAATGCACACTATACCACACACATACACTGTATAATACACACTATACCACACACATACACTGTATAATACACACTATACCACACACATACACTGTATAATACACACTATACCACACACATACCCTGTATAATACACACTATATACCACACACATACACTGTATAACACACACTATACCACACACATACACTGTATAATACACACTATACCACACACATACACTGTATAATACACACTATACCACACACATACACTGTATGACACACACTATACCACACACATACACTGTATAATACACACTATACCACACACATACATTGTATAATACACACTATACCACACACATACACTGTATAATACACACTATACCACACACATACACTGTATAATACACACTATATACCACACACATACACTGTATAATACACACTATACCACACACATACACTGTATAATACACACTAAACCACACACATACACTGTATAATACACACTATACCACACACATACACTGTATAATACACACTATACCACACACATACACTGTATAATACACACTATACCACACACATACACTGTATAACACACACTATACCACACACATACACTGTATAACACACACTATACCACACACATACACTGTATAATACACACTATATACCACACACATACACTGTATACCACACACATACACTGTATAATACACACTATACCACACACATACACTGTATAACACACACTATACCACACACATACACTGTATAACACACACTATACCTCACCCATACACTGTATAATACACACTATACCACACACATACACTGTATAATACACACTATACCACACACATATACTGTATAACACACACTACACCACATACATACACTGTATAACACACACTACACCACACATATACACTGTATAATACACACTATACCACACACATACACTGTATAATACACACTATACCACACACATACACTGTATAATACACACTATACCACACACATACACTGTATAATACACACTATACCACACACATACATTGTATAATACACACTATACCACACACATACACTGTATAACACACACTATACCACACATACACTGTATAATACACACTACACCACATACATACACTGTATAACACACACTATACCACACACATACCCTGTATAATACACACTACACCACACACATACACTGTATAACACACACTATACCACACACATACCCTGTATAATACACACTACACCACATCCATACACTGTATAACACACACTATACCACACACATACCCTGTATAATACACACTATACCTCACACATACACTGTATAATACACACTATACCACACACATACCCTGTATAATACACACTATACCACACACATACACTGTATAATACACACTATACCACACACATACCCTGTATAATACACACTATACCACACACATACACTGTATAACACACACTATACCACACACATACACTGTATAATACACACTATACCACACACATACACTGTATAATACACACTATACCGCACACATACACTCTATAATACACACTATATACCACACACATACACTGTATAATACACACTATACCACACACATACACTGTATAATACACACTACACCACACACATACACTGTATAATACACACTATACCACACACATACACTGTATAATACACACTATACCACACACATACACTGTATAACACACACTATACCACACACATACACTGTATAATACACACTATACCACACCCATACACTGTATAATACACACTATACCACACACATACACTGTATAATACACACTATACCACACACATACACTGTATAATACACACTATACCTCACACATACACTGTATAATACACAATATACCACACACATACACTGTATAATACACACTATACCACACACATACACTGTATAATACACACTATACCACACCCATACACTGTATAATACACACTATACCACACACATACACTGTATAATACACACTATACCACACACATACACTGTATAATACACACTATACCACACACATACACTGTATAATACACACTATACCACACACATACACCGTATAATACACACTATACCACACACATACACTGTATAATACACACTATACCACACACATACACTGTATAATACACACTATATACCACACACATACACTGTATAATACACACTATACCACACACATATACTGTATAATACACACTTTACCACACACATACACTGTATAATACACACTATACCACACACATACACTGTATAATACACACTATACCACACACATACACTGTATAATACACACTATACCACACACATACACTGTATAACACACACTATACCACACACATACACTGTATAATACACACTATACCACACACATACACTGTATAACACACACTATACCACACACATACACTGTATAATACACACTATATACCACACACATACACTGTATAACACACACTGCACCACACACATACACTGTATAATACACACTATACCACACTTATACACTGTATAATACACACTATACCTCACACATACACTGTATAATACACACTATACCACACACATACACTGTATAATACACACTATACCACACTCATACACTGTATAATACACACTATACCACAC
The DNA here is from genome assembly GCF_040894005.1 of Engystomops pustulosus. Classification (NCBI taxonomy): domain Eukaryota; kingdom Metazoa; phylum Chordata; class Amphibia; order Anura; family Leptodactylidae; genus Engystomops; species Engystomops pustulosus. The sequence goes on along the minus strand of NW_027285308.1, from coordinate 50,818 downwards.
ACATACACTGTATAACACACACTGCACCACACACATACACTGTATAATACACACTATACCACACACATACACTGTATAATACACACTATACCACACACATACACCGTATAATACACACTATACCACACACATACACTGTATAATACACACTATACCACACACATACACTGTATAATACACACTATATACCACACACATACACTGTATAATACACACTGCACCACACACATACACTGTATAATACACACTATACCACACACATATACTGTATAATACACACTATACCACACACATACACTGTATAATACACACTGCACCACACACATACACTGTATAATACACACTATATACCACACACATACACTGTATAACACACACTATACCACACACATACACTGTATAATACACACTATATACCACACACATACACTGTATAATACACAATATACCACACACATACACTGTATAATACACACTATACCACACACATACACTGTATAATATACACTATACCACACACATACACTGTATAATATACACTATACCACACACATACACTGTATAATACACACTATACCTCATACATACACTGTATAATATACACTATACCACACACATACACTGTATAATACACACTATACCACACACATACACTGTATAATACACACTATACCACACACATACACTGTATAATACACACTATACCACACACATACACTGTATAACACACACTATACCACACACATACACTGTATAATACACACTACACCACACACATACACTGTATAATACACACTATACCACACACATACACTGTATAACACACACTATAACACACACATACACTGTATAATACACACTATACCACACACATACACTGTATAACACACACTATACCACACACATACACTGTATAACACACACTATACCACACACATACACTGTATAATACACACTATACCACACACATACACTGTATAATACACACTATACCACACACATACACTGTATAATACACACTATACCACACACATACACTGTATAATACACACTATACCACACACATACACTGTATAATACACACTATACCACACACATACACTGTATAATACACACTATACCACACACATACACTGTATAATACACACTATACCACACACATACACTGTATAATACACACTATACCACACACATACACTGTATAATACACACTATACCACACACATACACTGTATAATACACACTATACCACACACATACACTGTATAATACACACTACACCACACACATACACTGTATAATACACACTATACCACACACATACACTGTATAATACACACTATACCACACACATACACTGTATAATACACACTACACCACACACATACACTGTATAATACACACTATACCACACACATACACTGTATAATACACACTATACCACACACATACACTGTATAATACACACTATACCACACACATACACTGTATAACACACACTATAACACACACATACACTGTATAATACACACTATACCACACACATACACTGTATAATACACACTATACCACACACATACACTGTATAATACTCACTATATACCACGCACATACACTGTATAATACACACTATACCACACACATACACTGTATAATACACACTATACCACACACATACACTGTATAACACACACATACACTGTATAATACACACTATACCACACACATACACTGTATAATACACACTATACCACACACATACACTGTATAATACACACTATACCACACACATACACTGTATAATACACACTATACCACACACATACACTGTATAATACACACTATAATACCCTGTATAATATACACTGGTTCCCGCTCGCTCACGCACGCGCGCGCTCCCGCTCTCCGCACCTGCTGCTGCTGTCCCCGGGGCGCGGTTGGCGGGGGCGCGCTCCAGCAGCAGGTGACTGGGCGTGGACGCGCGTAGTTCCGAGCCTGCGCGGCCCCGCTGCCTGACAGAGAACGAGAGAGAGAGAGCGGCGGAGATCGCGGGGGGACGGGCGGCCTCATCCTCCGCCACATCCGTCCTCCTCATCTTCATGGCCTCCCGACCACCGTCCTAACCCGCAGGACAGGGCCCGGACATCCCGGGGACATCGGCCACAAGACAGGAGAGCGGCGAGCTGCACCGGGAAGATGGCGGAGAGGTAACCGCAGCATCCTCTACATGTGTGCGGGGAGGAAGGGGTTACAGAGGGGTAACATCAGCATCCTCTATGTGTGCGGGGAGGAAGGGGTTACTGAGGGGTAACCGCAGCATCCTCTACATGTGTGCGGGGAGGAAGGGGTTAATGTGAGGTAACATCAGCATCTTCTATGTGTGCGGGGAGGAAGGGGTTACTGAGGGGTAACATCAGCATCTTCTATGTGTGCGGGGAGGAAGGGGTTACTGAGGGGTAACCGCAGCATCCTCTATGTGTGCGGGGAGGAAGGGGTTACTGAGGGGTAACCGCAGCATCCTCTACATGTGTGCGGGGAGGAAGGGGTTACTGAGGGGTAACATCAGCATCTTCTATGTGTGCGGGGAGGAAGGGGTTACTGAGGGGTAACCGCAGCATCCTCTATGTGTGCGGGGAGGAAGGGGTTACTGAGGGGTAACCGCAGCATCCTCTACAAGTGTGCGGGGAGGAAGGGGTTACTGAGGGGTAACATCAGCATCTTCTATGTGTGCGGGGAGGAAGGGGTTACAGAGGGGTAACATCAGCATCTTCTATGTGTGCGGGGAGGAAGGGGTTACAGAGGGGTAACATCAGCATCTTCTATGTGTGAGGGGAGGAAGGGGTTAATGTGGGGTAACATCAACATCCTCTATGTGTGAGGGGAGGAAGGGGTTACTGAGGGGTAACATCAGCATCTTCTATGTGTGCGGGGAGGAAGGGGTTAATGTGGGGTAACATCAGCATCTTCTATGTGTGCGGGGAGGAAGGGGTTACTGAGGGGTAACATCAGCATCTTCTATGTGTGCGGGGAGGAAGGGGTTAATGTGGGGTAACATCAGCATCTTCTATGTGTGAGGGGAGGAAGGGGTTAATGTGGGGTAACATCAGCATCTTCTGTGTGTGTGAGGGGAGGAAGGGGTTAATGTGGGGTAACATCAGCATCTTCTGTGTGTGTGAGGGGAGGAAGGGGTTAATGTGGGGTAACATCAGCATCTTCTATGTGTGAGGGGAGGAAGGGGTTAATGTGGGGTAACATCAGCATCTTCTGTGTGTGTGAGGGGAGGAAGGGGTTAATGTGGGGTAACATCAGCATCTTCTGTGTGTGTGAGGGGAGGAAGGGGTTAATGTGGGTTAACATCAGCATCTTCTGTGTGTGCAGGGAGGAAGGGGTTAATGTGGGGTAACATCAGCATCTTCTATGTGTGCGGGGAGGAAGGGGTTACTGAGGGGTAACATCAGCATCTTCTATGTGTGTGAGGGGTGGAAGGGGTTAATGTGGGGTAACATCAGCATCTTCTGTGTGTGAGGGGTGGAAGGGGTTAATGTGGGGTAACATCAGCATCTTCTATGTGTGAGGGGAGGAAGGGGTTAATGTGGGGTAACATCAGCATCTTCTGTGTGTGTGAGGGGAGGAAGGGGTTAATGTGGGGTAACATCAGCATCTTCTATGTGTGCGGGGAGGGAAGGGTTACTGAGGGGAAACATCAGCATCTTCTATGTGTGAGGGGAGGAAGGGGTTAATGTGGGGTAACATCAGCATCTTCTGTGTGTGAGGGGTGGAAGGGGTTAATGTGGGGTAACATCAGCATCTTCTATGTGTGTGAGGGGTGGAAGGGGTTAATGTGGGGTAACATCAGCATCTTCTGTGTGTGCGGGGAGGAAGGGGTTAATGTGGGGTAACATCAGCATCTTCTATGTGTGCGGGGAGGAAGGGGTTAATGTGGGGTAACATCAGCATCTTCTATGTGTGAGGGGAGGAAGGGGTTAATGTGGGGTAACATCAGCATCTTCTATGTGTGAGGGGAGGAAGGGGTTAATGTGGGGTAACATCAGCATCTTCTATGTGTGAGGGGAGGAAGGGGTTAATGTGGGGTAACATCAGCATCTTCTGTGTGTGTGAGGGGAGGAAGGGGTTACTGAGGGGTAACCGCAGCATCCTCTATGTGTGCGGGGAGGAAGGGGTTACTGAGGGGTAACCGCAGCATCCTCTACATGTGTGCGGGGAGGAAGGGGTTACTGAGGGGTAACATCAGCATCTTCTATGTGTGCGGGGAGGAAGGGGTTACAGAGGGGTAACATCAGCATCTTCTATGTGTGCGGGGAGGAAGGGGTTACTGAGGGGTAACATCAGCATCTTCTATGTGTGCGGGGAGGAAGGGGTTACAGAGGGGTAACATCAGCATCTTCTATGTGTGAGGGGAGGAAGGGGTTAATGTGGGGTAACATCAGCATCTTCTATGTGTGAGGGGAGGAAGGGGTTAATGTGGGGTAACATCAGCATCTTCTGTGTGTGTGAGGGGAGGAAGGGGTTACTGAGGGGTAACATCAGCATCTTCTATGTGTGCGGGGAGGAAGGGGTTAATGTGGGGTAACATCAGCATCTTCTATGTGTGCGGGGAGGAAGGGGTTACTGAGGGGTAACATCAGCATCTTCTATGTGTGCGGGGAGGAAGGGGTTAATGTGGGGTAACATCAGCATCTTCTGTGTGTGAGGGGAGGAAGGGGTTAATGTGGGGTAACATCAGCATCTTCTATGTGTGAGGGGAGGAAGGGGTTAATGTGGGGTAACATCAGCATCTTCTGTGTGTGTGAGGGGAGGAAGGGGTTAATGTGGGGTAACATCAGCATCTTCTATGTGTGTGAGGGGTGGAAGGGGTTAATGTGGGGTAACATCAGCATCTTCTATGTGTGAGGGGTGGAAGGGGTTAATGTGGGGTAACATCAGCATCTTCTATGTGTGAGGGGAGGAAGGGGTTAATGTGGGGTAACATCAGCATCTTCTGTGTGTGTGAGGGGAGGAAGGGGTTAATGTGGGTTAACATCAGCATCTTCTGTGTGTGCGGGGTGGAAGGGGTTAATGTGGGGTAACATCAGCATCTTCTATGTGTGTGAGGGGAGGAAGGGGTTAATGTGGGGTAACATCAGCATCTTCTATGTGTGTGAGGGGTGGAAGGGGTTAATGTGGGGTAACATCAGCATCTTCTGTGTGTGAGGGGTGGAAGGGGTTAATGTGGGGTAACATCAGCATCTTCTGTGTGTGCGGGGTGGAAGGGGTTAATGTGGGGTAACATCAGCATCTTCTATGTGTGTGAGGGGAGGAAGGGGTTAATGTGGGGTAACATCAGCATCTTCTGTGTGTGAGGGGTGGAAGGGGTTAATGTGGGGTAACATCAGCATCTTCTATGTGTGAGGGGAGGAAGGGGTTAATGTGAGGTAACATCAGCATCTTCTATGTGTGAGGGGAGGAAGGGGTTAATGTGGGGTAACATCAGCATCTTCTGTGTGTGAGGGGTGGAAGGGGTTAATGTGGGGTAACATCAGCATCTTCTGTGTGTGCGGGGAGGAAGGGGTTAATGTGGGGTAACATCAGCATCTTCTATGTGTGAGGGGAGGAAGGGGTTAATGTGGGGTAACATCAGCATCTTCTATGTGTGAGGGGAGGAAGGGGTTAATGTGAGGTAACATCAGCATCTTCTATGTGTGAGGGGAGGAAGGGGTTACTGTGGGGTAACATCAGCATCTTCTATGTGTGAGGGGAGGAAGGGGTTAATGTGGGGTAACATCAGCATCTTCTGTGTGTGTGAGGGGAGGAAGGGGTTAATGTGGGGTAACATCAGCATCTTCTGTGTGTGTGAGGGGTGGAAGGGGTTAATGTGGGGTAACATCAGCATCTTCTATGTGTGAGGGGAGGAAGGGGTTAATGTGGGGTAACATCAGCATCTTCTATGTGTGTGAGGGGAGGAAGGGGTTAATGTGGGGTAACATCAGCATCTTCTATGTGTGTGAGGGGAGGAAGGGGTTAATGTGAGGTAACATCAGCATCTTCTGTGTGTGTGAGGGGTGGAAGGGGTTAATGTGGGGTAACATCAGCATCTTCTATGTGTGAGGGGAGGAAGGGGTTAATGTGGGGTAACATCAGCATCTTCTGTGTGTGAGGGGTGGAAGGGGTTAATGTGGGGTAACATCAGCATCTTCTGTGTGTGCGGGGAGGAAGGGGTTAATGTGGGGTAACATCAGCATCTTCTATGTGTGAGGGGAGGAAGGGGTTAATGTGGGGTAACATCAGCATCTTCTATGTGTGAGGGGAGGAAGGGGTTAATGTGAGGTAACATCAGCATCTTCTATGTGTGAGGGGAGGAAGGGGTTACTGTGGGGTAACATCAGCATCTTCTATGTGTGAGGGGAGGAAGGGGTTAATGTGGGGTAACATCAGCATCTTCTGTGTGTGTGAGGGGAGGAAGGGGTTAATGTGGGGTAACATCAGCATCTTCTGTGTGTGTGAGGGGTGGAAGGGGTTAATGTGGGGTAACATCAGCATCTTCTATGTGTGAGGGGAGGAAGGGGTTAATGTGGGGTAACATCAGCATCTTCTGTGTGTGTGAGGGGAGGAAGGGGTTAATGTGGGGTAACATCAGCATCTTCTATGTGTGCGGGGAGGAAGGGGTTAATGTGGGGTAACATCAGCATCTTCTATGTGTGAGGGGTGGAAGGGGTTACTGAGGGGTAACATCAGCATCTTCTATGTGTGTGAGGGGAGGAAGGGGTTAATGTGAGGTAACATCAGCATCTTCTATGTGTGTGGGGAGGAAGGGGTTAATGTGGGGTAACATCAGCATCTTCTATGTGTGTGAGGGGAGGAAGGGGTTAATGTGGGGTAACATCAGCATCTTCTATGTGTGTGAGGGGAGGAAGGGGTTAATGTGGGGTAACATCAGCATCTTCTATGTGTGTGAGGGGAGGAAGGGGTTAATGTGGGGTAACATCAGCATCTTCTGTGTGTGAGGGGAGGGAAGAGTTAATACCCCATATCTCTGGCCTTCTGTTAACTCATCAGTGTTTTATGTGGATAGTAAGGGGTTAAGTTGGAGTCACCTCTTGGCATTGGGGACCATTGTGGGGTTAAAGGTCAGGGTCATTGTGGAGGTCATGTGATGTGCTTGCAGTGTAGTGCCTGGGGTCAGGTGATGAGGACCGGTGTCCTCCCTGCTGCCTCCTTCTGTATACTACAGCAGTGTTGGCGAACCTATGGCACGGGTGCCAGAGGTGGCACTCAGAGCCCTTTCTATGGGCAAATTATTCTTGGCTGCCAGGTCTACACAAGAAGCGGGAAGGTGCGGATAGAGATGGATTATGGTTGGAGCTCCTGCTCTGGATCCCCTGATTCTTCCTCTTCAGGAGATCCTGGAGGGAAGCTACAATCCAAATTTTCTTTCTATTGTATTGGTGTCCTCAGAACGCCAACACGATTAAGACTTATGATACAGTTGGAATAAATAAGTTACCACGTAAATTGTCATGTTGGCACTTTGCGACATAAAAGTAGGTTTTGGTTGTAGTTTTGGCACTCTGTGTCTGAAAGGTTCCCCATCACTGTACTACGGGGTGGGACATTCCTCATAGATCCCGGCACCAGGACTGTGGGGATATCATATCTGTTATCCATGTCATGTCATCCTCCTTCCTTCTATAATCAACTTTCTAAATTATTCTAATGAGCCACAAGGGCTCCTGGGGGTTTTACTGTAGCTTCACAGGCTGTTATACTGTGCAGGAGAACTTCCCACTCCCACTGTGATTGTATAAGGAAGAAGGCCATGGATAACACATATAAGGAGATCCCACAGTCCCGGTGCCTGGATCTAGGAGTAATGTCCCTGGTGTTTATGATGGATTCTGAGGGGAGGGACTATGATTATCACATAATATCCGGTCATATAACATGTAAGGACAGGACTCCATGTGTGATTATTACATAGTAGCCGGTCATATAACATGTAAGGACTGGACTCCATGTGTGATTATTACATAGTAGCCGGTCATATAACATGTAAGGACAGGACTCCATGTGTGATTATTACATAGTAGCCGGTCATATAACATGTAAGGACAGGACTCCATGTGTGATTATTACATAGTAGCCGGTCATATAACATGTAAGGACAGGACTCCATGTGTGATTATCACATAATATCCGGTCATATAACATGTAAGGACAGGACTCCATGTGTGATTATCACATAATATCCGGTCATATAACATGTAAGGACAGGACTCCATGTGTGATTATTACATAGTAGCCGGTCATATAACATGTAAGGACAGGACTCCATGTGTGATTATTACATAGTAGCCGGTCATATAACATGTAAGGACTGGACTCCATGTGTGATTATCACATAATATCCGGTCATATAACATGTAAGGACAGGACTCCATGTGTGATTATTACATAGTAACCGGTCATATAACATGTAAGGACAGGACTCCATGTGTGATTATTACATAGTAGCCGGTCATATAACATGTAAGGACAGGACTCCATGTGTGATTATTACATAGTAGCCGGTCATATAACATGTAAGGACAGGACTCCATGTGTGATTATTACATAGTAGCCGGTCATATAACATGTAAGGACAGGACTCCATGTGTGATTATTACATAGTAGCCGGTCATATAACATGTAAGGACAGGACTCCATGTGTGATTATTACATAGTAGCCGGTCATATAACATGTAAGGACAGGACTCCATGTGTGATTATTACATAGTAGCCGGTCATATAACATGTAAGGACTGGACTCCATGTGTGATTATTACATAGTAGCCGGTCATATAACATGTAAGGACAGGACTCCATGTGTGATTATTACATAGTAGCCGGTCATATAACATGTAAGGACTGGACTCCATGTGTGATTATTACATAGTAGCCGGTCATATAACATGTAAGGACAGGACTCCATGTGTGATTATTACATAGTAGCCGGTCATATAACATGTAAGGACTGGACTCCATGTGTGATTATTACATAGTAGCCGGTCATATAACATGTAAGGACAGGACTCCATGTGTGATTATTACATAGTAGCCGGTCATATAACATGTAAGGACAGGACTCCATGTGTGATTATTACATAGTAGCCGGTCATATAACATGTAAGGACAGGACTCCATGTGTGATTATTACATAGCAGCCGGTCATATAACATGTAAGGACAGGACTCCATGTGTGATTATTACATAGTAACCGGTCATATAACATGTAAGGACAGGACTCTATGTGTGATTATTACATAGTAACCGGTCATATAACATGTAAGGACAGGACTCCATGTGTGATTATTACATAGTATCCGGTCATATAACATGTAAGGACAGGACTCCATGTGTGATTATTACATAGTAGCCGGTCATATAACATGTAAGGACAGGACTCTATGTGTGATTATTACATAGTAACCGGTCATATAACATGTAAGGACAGGACTCCATGTGTGATTATTACATAGTAACCGGTCATATAACATGTAAGGACAGGACTCTATGTGTGATTATTACATAGTAACCGGTCATATAACATGTAAGGACAGGACTCCATGTGTGATTATTACATAGTATCCGGTCATATAACATGTAAGGACAGGACTCCATGTGTGATTATTACATAGTAGCCGGTCATATAACATGTAAGGACAGGACTCTATGTGTGATTATTACATAGTAACCGGTCATATAACATGTAAGGACTGGACTCCATGTGTGATTATTACATAGTAGCCGGTCATATAACATGTAAGGACTGGACTCCATGTGTGATTATTACATAGTAGCCGGTCATATAACATGTAAGGACAGGACTCCATGTGTGATTATTACATAGTAGCCGGTCATATAACATGTAAGGACAGGACTCCATGTGTGATTATTACATAGTAGCCGGTCATATAACATGTAAGGACAGGACTCCATGTGTGATTATTACATAATAGCCGGTCATATAACATGTAAGGACAGGACTCCATGTGTGATTATTACATAGTAGCCGGTCATATAACATGTAAGGACAGGACTCCATGTGTGATTATTACATAGTAGCCGGTCATATAACATGTAAGGACAGGACTCCATGTGTGATTATTACATAATAGCCGGTCATATAACATGTAAGGACAGGACTCCATGTGTGATTATTACATAGTAGCCGGTCATATAACATGTAAGGACTGGACTCCATGTGTGATTATTACATAGTAGCCGGTCATATAACATGTAAGGACTGGACTCCATGTGTGATTATTACATAGTAGCCGGTCATATAACATGTAAGGACAGGACTCCATGTGTGATTATTACATAGTAGCCGGTCATATAACATGTAAGGACAGGACTCCATGTGTGATTATTACATAGTAGCCGGTCATATAACATGTAAGGACTGGACTCCATGTGTGATTATTACATAGTAGCCGGCATATAACATGTAAGGACAGGACTCCATGTGTGATTATTACATAGTAACCAGTCATATAACATGTAAGGACAGGACTCCATGTGTGATTATTACATAGTAGCCGGTCATATAACATGTAAGGACAGGACTCCATGTGTGATTATTACATAGTAGCCGGTCATATAACATGTAAGGACAGGACTCCATGTGTGATTATTACATAGTAGCCGGTCATATAACATGTAAGGACAGGACTCCATGTGTGATTATTACATAGTAGCCGGTCATATAACATGTAAGGACAGGACTCCATGTGTGATTATTACATAGCAGCCGGTCATATAACATGTAAGGACAGGACTCCATGTGTGATTATTACATAGTAACCAGTGATATAACATGTAAGGACAGGACTCCATGTGTGATTATTACATAGTAGCCGGTCATATAACATGTAAGGACAGGACTCCATGTGTGATTATTACATAGTAGCCGGTCATATAACATGTAAGGACAGGACTCCATGTGTGATTATTACATAGTAGCCGGTCATATAACATGTAAGGACAGGACTTCATGTGTGATTATTACATAGTAACCAGTGATATAACATGTAAGGACTGGACTCCATGTGTGATTATTACATAGTAGCCGGTCATATAACATGTAAGGACAGGACTCCATGTGTGATTATTACATAGTAGCCGGTCATATAACATGTAAGGACAGGACTCCATGTGTGATTATTACATAGTAGCCGGTCATATAACATGTAAGGACAGGACTCCATGTGTGATTATTACATAGCAGCCGGTCATATAACATGTAAGGACAGGACTCCATGTGTGATTATTACATAGTAACCAGTGATATAACATGTAAGGACAGGACTCCATGTGTGATTATTACATAGTAGCCGGTCATATAACATGTAAGGACAGGACTCCATGTGTGATTATTACATAGTAGCCGGTCATATAACATGTAAGGACTGGACTCCATGTGTGATTATTACATAGTAGCCGGTCATATAACATGTAAGGACAGGACTTCATGTGTGATTATTACATAGTAACCAGTGATATAACATGTAAGGACAGGACTCCATGTGTGATTATTACATAGTAGCCGGTCATATAACATGTAAGGACAGGACTTCATGTGTGATTATTACATAGTAACCAGTGATATAACATGTAAGGACAGGACTCCATGTGTGATTATTACATAGTAGCCGGTCATATAACATGTAAGGACAGGACTCCATGTGTGATTATTACATAGTAGCCGGTCATATAACATGTAAGGACAGGACTCCATGTGTGATTATTACATAGTAGCCGGTCATATAACATGTAAGGACTGGACTCCATGTGTGATTATTACATAGTAGCCGGTCATATAACATGTAAGGACAGGACTCCATGTGTGATTATTACATAGTAGCCGGTCATATAACATGTAAGGACAGGACTCCATGTGTGATTATTACATAGTAGCCGGTCATATAACATGTAAGGACAGGACTCCATGTGTGATTATTACATAGTAGCCGGTCATATAACATGTAAGGACAGGACTCCATGTGTGATTATTACATAGTAGCCGGTCATATAACATGTAAGGACAGGACTTCATGTGTGATTATTACATAGTAACCGGTCATATAACATGTAAGGACAGGACTCCATGTGTGATTATTACATAGTAGCCGGTCATATAACATGTAAGGACAGGACTCCATGTGTGATTATTACATAGTAGCCGGTCATATAACATGTAAGGACTGGACTCCATGTGTGATTATTACATAGTAGCCGGTCATATAACATGTAAGGACAGGACTCCATGTGTGATTATTACATAGCAGCCGGTCATATAACATGTAAGGACAGGACTCCATGTGTGATTATTACATAGCAGCCGGTCATATAACATGTAAGGACAGGACTCCATGTGTGATTATTACATAGTAGCCGGTCATATAACATGTAAGGACAGGACTCCATGTGTGATTATTACATAGTAACCAGTGATATAACATGTAAGGACAGGACTCCATGTGTGATTATTACATAGCAGCCGGTCATATAACATGTAAGGACAGGACTCCATGTGTGATTATTACATAGTAGCCGGTCATATAACATGTAAGGACAGGACTCCATGTGTGATTATTACATAGTAGCCGGTCATATAACATGTAAGGACAGGACTCCATGTGTGATTATTACATAATAGCCGGTCATATAACATGTAAGGACAGGACTCCATGTGTGATTATTACATAGTAGCCGGTCATATAACATGTAAGGACTGGACTCCATGTGTGATTATTACATAGTAGCCGGTCATATAACATGTAAGGACAGGACTCCATGTGTGATTATTACATAGTAGCCGGTCATATAACATGTAAGGACAGGACTCCATGTGTGATTATTACATAGTAGCCGGTCATATAACATGTAAGGACAGGACTCCATGAGTGATTATTACATAGTAGCCGGCATATAACATGTAAGGACAGGACTCCATGTGTGATTATTACATAGTAACCGGTCATATAACATGTAAGGACAGGACTCCATGTGTGATTATTACATAGTAGCCGGTCATATAACATGTAAGGACAGGACTCCATGTGTGATTATTACATAGTAGCCGGTCATATAACATGTAAGGACAGGACTCCATGTGTGATTATTACATAGCAGCCGGTCATATAACATGTAAGGACAGGACTCCATGTGTGATTATTACATAGTAACCAGTGATATAACATGTAAGGACAGGACTCCATGTGTGATTATTACATAGTAGCCGGTCATATAACATGTAAGGACAGGACTCCATGTGTGATTATTACATAGTAGCCGGTCATATAACATGTAAGGACAGGACTCTATGTGTGATTATTACATAGTAGCCGGTCATATAACATGTAAGGACTGGACTCCATGTGTGATTATTACATAGTAGCCGGTCATATAACATGTAAGGACAGGACTCCATGTGTGATTATTACATAGTAACCGGTCATATAACATGTAAGGACAGGACTCCATGTGTGATTATTACATAGTAACCGGTCATATAACATGTAAGGACAGGACTCCATGTGTGATTATTACATAGTAGCCGGTCATATAACATGTAAGGACAGGACTCCATGTGTGATTATTACATAGTAACCGGTCATATAACATGTAAGGACAGGACTCCATGTGTGATTATTACATAGTAACCGGTCATATAACATGTAAGGACAGGACTCCATGTGTGATTATTACATAGTAGCCGGTCATATAACATGTAAGGACAGGACTCCATGTGTGATTATTACATAGTAGCCGGTCATATAACATGTAAGGACTGGACTCCATGTGTGATTATTACATAGTAGCCGGTCATATAACATGTAAGGACTGGACTCCATGTGTGATTATTACATAGTAACCGGTCATATAACATGTAAGGACTGGACTCCATGTGTGATTATTACATAGTAGCCGGTCATATAACATGTAAGGACAGGACTTCATGTGTGATTATTACATAGTAGCCGGTCATATAACATGTAAGGACAGGACTCCATGTGTGATTATTACATAGTAGCCGGTCATATAACATGTAAGGACAGGACTCCATGTGTGATTATTACATAGTAGCCGGTCATATAACATGTAAGGACAGGACTCCATGTGTGATTATTACATAGCAGCCGGTCATATAACATGTAAGGACTGGACTCCATGTGTGATTATTACATAGTAGGCGGTCATATAACATGTAAGGACAGGACTCCATGTGTGATTATTACATAGTAGCCGGTCATATAACATGTAAGGACTGGACTTCATGTGTGATTATTACATAGTAGCCGGTCATATAACATGTAAGGACTGGACTTCATGTGTGATTATTACATAGTAGCCGGCATATAACATGTAAGGACTGGACTCCATGTGTGATTATTACATAGTAGCCGGTCATATAACATGTAAGGACAGGACTCCATGTGTGATTATTACATAGTAGCCGGTCATATAACATGTAAGGACTGGACTCCATGTGTGATTATTACATAGTAGCCGGTCATATAACATGTAAGGACAGGACTCCATGTGTGATTATTACATAGTAGCCGGTCATATAACATGTAAGGACAGGACTCCATGTGTGATTATTACATAGTAGCCGGTCATATAACATGTAAGGACTGGACTTCATGTGTGATTATTACATAGTAGCCGGTCATATAACATGTAAGGACTGTGTAGCACCTGTGTAATGTATGAGGCCTGGGCTCGGTGTGTGGGCATGGCTGGCGCAGACATGTCGCATGGACGCTGGCTGCTGCGGTACACGGGGGGCCTCTCCCAGGAGGTGCGGGGGCCACGGAGTGAGGGACATTACGAGGGAGGATTTCCTGCTAAGGCTTGTGATCCTCATTCGCTCGGCTGCTGATGATGAGGGCTCAGGCTGCTCATCTGGCTCTGTTGTGACAGCTCGGATTAGGTGACATGGACGCTGGGGCTGCTTGGTATTCAGGGCACACGTGTATCTGCAGTGATGCCACTGAGCGGCTCCTCCAGTGCTATCACAGTGCAGCAGGGGGATCCTTGCTCTCTAAACACATGAAATGAGACCTTTATTGTACATTTTGTCGCTTGTTTCCTTGATGTATTAATCACATGAGCCCTCCCGTGGTGCAGCAGCGTGATCCCCACCGCCGGTGTGCCCGGCTCCCAGCATCACTGCTGTAAGGACAGAGCAGAGGGAGGAGCCGGCTCTGTGCAATCTGATGTGAGTGAATGATGTGAAATGTTATAGCAGAGGCTATTTATATCTGCGGGGTCACCGCGCTCATCTGCCGCTAGCTGCACCACTTTGCATAATTTGCTGTCAGTGATTGGTCTCCATTGTGTGAAAGGGTTTGTTATGTGGTATGAGGCTTCCTGCCCTCTGTACATTGCAGCAGTCTGCACATGGCATCTCCCTGTGTGTGCCCGGAGTCCTGCCCAGCTCTGGCATCGCTCTGTATTGTCTGCCTGTCCTCGCAGCAGCGTGCACGGCCAGCCATCTGTCAGTAAGGCAAAGCAGTGTATAATGGAAAGCTCTGCAACTGTTTCATATCCTTGCTTGCTGTCAGTGAATAGGAGCGTGTCGGTAGGGAGGCTACAATGAGAGCCGCAAGTTCATCCACTTTTTTTTACGATCTCCTATCTATCTATCTATCTCCTATCTATCTATCTATCTATCTATCTATCTATCTATCTATCTATCTCCTATCTCCTATCTATCTATCTATCTATCTATCTATCTATCTATCTCCTATCTATCTCCTATATATCTATCTCCTATCTATCTATCTATCTATCTATCTATCTCCTATCTATCTATCTATCTATCTATCTATCTATCTATCTCCTATCTATCTCCTATCTATCTATCTATCTATCTATCTATCTATCTATCTATCTATCTATCTATCTATCTATCTCCTATCTATCTATCTATCTATCTATCTATCTATCTCCTATCTATCTCCTATCTATCTATCTATCTATCTATCTCCTATCTATCTATCTCCTATCTATCTATCTATCTATCTATCTATCTCCTATCTATCTATCTATCTATCTATCTATCTATCTATCTATCTATCTATCTATCTATTCTATCTATAGGATTGTAACTTAATCATACAGACATACTGATATGCGCCCCTCTGGCAGGATCTGCTCTTCTTTTAGCTTCTTATGCCCTAGTTTTTAAGAAAAAGGAGCTTTAAAAATAATGCAAATGAGCCTGAGGGGCTCCAGGCTCCATTAATTTCGATGGAGCCCCTCAGGCTCATTTGCATGATTTTAAAAGCCTTTTTTTTCTAGGGCATAAGAAGCCATAAGAACAGCGGATCCTGCCAGGGGGGCGCACGCCCGGATGTCAGTGCTTGGGTTACAATCCTTGATCTGGTGATTGATGTCCTTTACAGGCTTCCAACAATGTGATGTTTATGAATATTCGTAACCCAGAATATTTGTATTTACTCCCTGCATCCAGAGATTCTTAAAGGGGTTGGCCACTTATAGGAAAATTTAACAGGATAAGTATAAGACCGTAATAGGGTCACCTTTAAGGGCGAGCGTATGTCCTTGGGGAACCCTTCTAATCACTGATATGGTAATGGTCCCGACTTCTCCTGCCCGGGGTCATGTGACCTGCCGCGAACATGAAACTTTATGGGGGCAAGTACAATAATATATAAATATACAGGCTGCCCCCGGGTTACATACAAGATCCTGTAGAAGGTTCTGTAGGTTTGTTCCTAAGTTGAATTTGTATGTAAGTCAGAACTGTATATTTTAGAGTTGTAACTCTAGACAAAATTTTTTGGGTCTCTGTGATTATTGGATTTTAAAAATGTTGGGTTGTGATAAGAACCAGGAGTAACACTAAAGCTTCATTACAGACGCCTGTTACAGGTGATCATTGTAGCCTGGGGCTAATGTACAGTAAATTACTAACATCTAGAGGGCCGTCTGTAACTAGGGGTCGTATGTAAGTCGGGTGTTCTTACGTAGGGGACCGCCTGTACACACATACACACATTACTACTTGTAGGGGGGATTTATTAATTGTTTAAACCTTGACAGTCAGCAGCTGAGATCTGACGACGGAAAGCGCAGCCCCGTGTATTCAAGTGACGCACGGCTGTAAGTAATTAATGCGCAGACGGAACCGATCAGTCGGGCGCCATAACAATGCCGACACAGATGAGATGTGCGCCAAAATCTCACATGGACTGCGCCTGTTTTTCTTTTGATTTCAGACCATTTTTTTTTTCTGCGCCAAAAATTGCAGCTAAAAAAGCCGACAAGCTCAACACGAATGTGGCGGATGATGTGGAAAATATAGGCCACGCCCACTTGCGGCAAAAAAAAAAGACGGGCGAGTCGGGATAGTCGGAAACATCTGTTCTTTGTGGCACAAACGCATTATAAATGATCCACAACAGTTTTGCGGGAATACAACTTGAGTTCCCGACACTTTTTTGGCGCATATACGATGATACATGTGCCCCATGGGGATCATTCCGTGGCAGACACTTACAAGTCTACAATGAATCCGCATGTAACATGATTGGGCCAGGGAGCACGCATGCTCGCACCTTGTATGTAATGTACGGATTGTAGACTCACACCTCAATAGCAGAGCAGTTTATCTATATCTGCAAGATGTGCACCTACCACGCCCAGGCCACGAATATCAGACGTGGTCTCCCATTTGTCATGGCCAATGTGGTTTTTGTTATTCGTGGATCCTCATGAACTATAAAGTGTATGACTGATCGGTGAATAACGCTCCTGGCGAGGACACGCTTTAGGTTTTAACCCTCGAAATGTATTGAATAGCTGTTATATCACGGGCAGAAGCCCCTATTCAGGGGATTGTGATTATAGTTCTGCTTAATTCAACCAATAAGATGGTCCAGGACCAGTAAGTCATCTAAGGTGATGTTATTATAGATACGTCTGTCACCATCAAGGGGCCCAACCATACCCGGTCCCTGTAACACAAGGCATGGGCTGCATCTATATCCTGGTGCAGAAAGCAGGACTTATAACACGATCACCATCAGCCGGGAGTCCCTGCTTCCCTGCGTCACAACTGTCCAGAACCGTCTTCAGTAACAGGCAATAGTAAAACCTGACACTATAACGGTATATACAGACCTAGCGTCTCTACAGCAGTGTCACGGCTAGCGAAGCTGCAGATTATTAAGACGGCATTATGACATGAAGGTCGTATTCACAGGACAGGATTCTGCTTCCATTATACTTTGTAGCATTCGCTCCTGGTTGTGACAATACTGAGCAGAATAGTGAGTAGTGCCTGCACGGATATAGGGTGATGTTACTGGACTGGTGAGGCCCCTTCTGCAGGTTCTGTATTTCCATGTGTAGCTGCATGTGGTGAGTATTATAGTACAGGGAGTAGGGTCAGGAGTTATAGGTCATGACCCTTAGCAGATAGATGTAGATAGATGACTACAGGAGGAGCTTGTAGTCAGGTCCGTCTCCCCCCACCAGTAGATGAGATTTATACGGCTTCTCATCAATAATATATTTACGAGGACATCACAGAGATGGGTGCGCCTCATAAACGCTGCCCCTCCTCTACTGCCCGACCTTTAGGGCCTTCATTAAACTAGTGCTGACATTTCAGGATGCGGAGAAAAGGTGATCCAGCAATATAGGAGCAGACCATAGAAATATCAGGTCTTTATCAGTCACTGGACTGAGAGTGCGCTGCTCTATATAACAGCCGGGTCCATACTACAGGTCCGTGTTACTACAGGTCCGTGTTACTACAGGTCCGTGTTACTACAGGTCCGTGTTACTACAGGTCCATGTTACTACAGGTCCATGTTACTACAGGTCCGTGTTACTACAGGTCCATGTTACTACAGGTCCATGTTACTACAGGTCCGTGTTACTACAGGTCCATGTTACTACAGGTCCATGTTACTACAGGTCCGTGTTACTACAGGTCCGTGTTACTACAGGTCCGTGTTACTACAGGTCCATGTTACTACAGGTCTGTGTTACTACAGGTCCGTGTTACTACAGGTCCGTGTTACTACAGGTCCATGTTACTACAGGTCCGTGTTACTACAGGTCCGTGTTACTACAGGTCCATGTTACTACAGGTCCGTGTTACTACAGGTCCGTGTTACTACAGGTCCGTGTTACTACAGGTCAATGTTACTACAGGTCCGTGTTACTACAGGTCCATGTTACTACAGGTCCATGTTACTACAGGTCCATGTTGCTACAGGTCCGTGTTACTACAGGTTCATGTTACTACAGGTCCATGTTACTACAGGTCTGTGTTACTACAGGTCCGTGTTACTACAGGTCAATGTTACTACAGGTCCGTGTTACTACAGGTCCGTGTTACTACAGGTCCATGTTACTACAGGTCCATGTTACTACAGGTCCATGTTGCTACAGGTCCGTGTTACTACAGGTTCGTGTTACTACAGGTCCATGTTACTACAGGTCTGTGTTACTACAGGTTCATGTTACTACAGGTCCATGTTACTACAGGTCCGTGTTACTACAGGTCCGTGTTACTACAGGTTCATGTTACTACAGGTCTGTGTTACTACAGGTCCATGTTACTACAGGTCTGTGTTACTACAGGTTCATGTTACTACAGGTCCATGTTACTACAGGTCCGTGTTACTACAGGTCCGTGTTACTACAGGTCCATGTTACTACAGGTCCGTGTTACTACAGGTCCGTGTTACTACAGGTCCATGTTACTACAGGTCCGTGTTACTACAGGTCCATGTTACTACAGGTCCGTGTTACTACAGGTCCATGTTACTACAGGTCCATGAGAACAGTGTGCAGCCATGTAAGGCTGCATGTTACCCACAATAACCCCATGAACCCCGTGTATCTCTGTATAACATCATTGGTGCAGTACGGGTACAAAAATCCTAATGGGACTGTAGTGTTTATGATTTAATCTCTCGTGGATCTTATGAATAACGTACAGAATACACGCGGAGCAGCAAACTCTACGTATATATATATATATATAGTGCAGGTGTATATGAGATCACGGCTTCCGATGTTATAAGGTCTCCTGCATTTCATGTGCCGCAAACAACCTGTGATCCGACATAAAGCGCTGATCAGGTCATGAATGTGGGTCCATGGATCTTCACGGCGCGGGCACAGGACCACATTGGTGTAACCAGGAAGAAATATGGAAGGAAAATGTACAGTGTGATATTTGGGGAGGGGATTACTTCATTATTAGGTACTAGGCCTCATCTACATTGTGTTATAATAGTTGCGCTTTCCTTCCTTGTATCATGTCATGATCTCTGGAGATTTCTTCCTATATGCGGCTATATTGCTATTCTCTTAGTAAGTAATGAGATTTGTAGCCCCGTCTTTCAGGGTTGTTCACATGTCACTGATCTGTTGGACTATTTTCACAACCGCTGCAGAGTTCTAAGGTTTTGCACCTGCAAAAATTGTGACGCTCCAGCCGGGCCGTACATGTCAGGACAGCGCTAGGATCTGTTCTCAAGGCGACATTAATAAAGCCTTATATTCAGAGCGGAATTTGTACAGATTCTGCCAAAAGTATATGGACACAAAAATGGTTGCACATTTTCTGATGGAGAATCTGGGTCATCTCCTTTATGTGACGACCCCCTTCACCAGGTTTTGGTCATATTTTGGCATTAAACAGAATAAAACACAACTAGTTCCTGCGCTTCCCTGTAGCCGTGAAACTGGGAAACCAACTTCTTCTATAGGAAGTAGAAATGTAAAATGTGGACCAGATTCTGTATTGTATGTTTATACTTCTTTTAGTATTGTCCTTGGCTCTTTTGTTGCTCTTATTGTTTTTGATCTGATGCTTGTGACACGATCACAATGACACTTGTGAATCTGTGTGACGCGTTCATCCGGCCGTCCCAGCTCCGGCGCCATATGTAAATCAGCTAATTAGCGGTGAAGAGGACGGGTCCATTGTGACAGTGGGAGGAAAAGGACAAGGACGACAGCTGCAGATTCCTCTAATAAAGGCATAAAACACCTGTTCCCACGCAGTCCGTGACATCGCTGTCCCTTAGAAATGAGAGATCTCACTGCATTCCAGCTCGTGTCTGCTGTGCCGGATGTGGATAGATCTCAGCATGTGTATATGGTCAGAAATTCAGAATACTCCGCTAATCTAAGCCCTGATGCTTTCTATGGTCACTGGGCGTTATCCCTCGATCCTCTCCTCCATCGTGCACACGCCGGGCGAGCAGGACTCCGGGCACACTAGAGGGCAGAGAGATGCCAGGACACCGTGCCATTGAGCTTGTACTTACTTTTGGTTCAGATTTATATCTGGAATTGAAAAGGTTGAACATTCAGCAATAATTAGAGTTTATGACATTCGCTGCTGTATAAGTAAAGAGTCGCCTACAATGTACGTCATGCAGATTATTCAGATTCTCTGGGTGGAATTTTGGTGCAGAAAATAAGTAACATAATTGTAACATTGTAGTGTAAGGGATTTATCCAGATCCCATACACAGATAATCTGCATCATTGTACTACATTAGGGGATTACTGTTTAAGCACTTGCCCACTGTACAGTATTTAATGTATACATTTGGTTTAACCCCGGTCTGGCCGCTTGTGCATTTTACTGGCTGATTAATGGCAATTTGTAGCTCGGCTCATTGGATTTTATTGATGTGCATTTGTGCTGATGATCTCTCTAGTGATGGAAATCAGCAGCATGGATACAGCCGCAATCCTCCAGCCTCTGCCTGACAGCTCTGATGCTATTATCACAGGGTCTCAGACATCGGCTCAGATGAACCTCAACAGGCTCTTATGTTCCCGGCCCATCGGAGCTCAGATATGTTGTGCTGCCTTAAATCTGACATTTCAGAAATGTCACAAACGACAAAAGACGGTAAACGCATCCGATTGCGGGGATCTGATAATGCGCCGGCTGTAAGGGAGACAGAGAATAGCAGCCGCCTCTGTCTGACATTAATGCCGACTCAAACGCCATTGAGATCCTTTTTAATAATCGGGGCTTGTGTAATGGTTTTCTAAGCCTAATAACTGTATTTATGCCGCTAATCCCCTCCTCTTTTTACTGATGACAGAATAGGAAACTGAAGCTTAGGAAAATGAGGGCAATTACGGAGTTTAGGAAATTATTAAACGCTCTTCTGTTCTGCCTCCTTAATCTCTGAAGTTTATACATCTTTGGACTTTGTGTGTTCACAACATTTATATAAAGATGTGACGTGGGAGATTTATGGCGGGTGGCGAGATGTTGGTAATTTAAGGCCGCGTTCACACAATTAAACACACGACTCATACTCAGCGGTGAGGCATTACTACTAATAGCAGATGCGTTTACACTTAAACACTTGGGATGAGGAACGAGTAAGCGTTTCAGTGTCAGCGTAGATGGGCTTGGGAAAAACTCGACCCATTGCCTTTGTATTGAGCTTTTAATCTCCGCTTTCTGCTTCTCTCTTTTACTGGATTGTGATGATTTTTTACTTGTTGCAGTTGGTGAATCAGGTTATTTCTGGCGCTTTGGCCGCTCCCCCATCTACAATTAGGAAACGGAAATGTGCCGGGTGGGTTTGCAAAATGTCTGTTCCGTACAAGTAGCGCACGGCCACATTCATATCAATGGGCAACACAGTCATCCATGTGAAGAGCCGCATTGCCCACCATATTATTTCTGAGCCGTGTGGACATGTCCAATCCTTTGATGGACTGAGGCTACATGCTCATTGCCGTGTGCTGTGCCGTGTCCAGATCACGGCCACCATTGTAATCAATAGAGGCCAGAAACCGTGCGACAATCACATTGTGTCTCACCGCACAGTGTCCAGGGCTGGGCGGATGTGCCACAAAAGATAGGTCTGACCGATCCTATGAAGAGGGGAGGGGTGAGCAGTGCTCACTCCCCTCCATCCTGCACCCCACCATATTCTGTGCCAAGGTACAACCAGGTGCAGGAGGTCTAACACCTTTGTCCTATGATGTGGCTCCACTTTCTAAGGCTGCATGCACTGCAGGAACGTGCCGGTGCACAGGAGAAGAGGAGCGCTACTTACCCCTGCCCCTCTCCATAGCAATGTATGGCGCGCGCTGCCGTAATACGGGGAAAGATAGGACATGTCCAAACTATTCCCTGTGTACGGAGCAGTATGGTGCTGCACTTGTGTTGCACCGCATCGCTCTGTGTGGCCATTGCCGGCCTATGGGGGACGTATAAACGGCTGCAAGCTTCCCCCAACAGTTTTGTGAATGTATTGGAGTGAAATTGCAACTTTATAAAAAAAACAAACAAAAACAATCCACTACAATATCATCTTTACTTTCCACGTTTCAGAAGTTACCACTTCATTCTTTTGCAGATTACCCTAACGGAGCAGAACCGTATTGTGTAAGATATTGGGACACCAGAATTCTGTCTTTCAGGGTTTGATGAATTCCCTGCTAGGTGTAAATTGGTGGTAAATAAGGATTAATGATTGATTTGATGTTTTGTTGCTCCTGCGGCTTTTGTGCGGGGAGTTGCTATGGAGATCCGTGGTCCATGTGTTATAGGGAATGTGCTGGAGGTGACAGCGAGCGGCGGATGATGATGGGGGCGGCATGTGACACGTGCGGATCACTACTACATGGAGACTCTGCAGTGATACTGGCCCGGTGTAGTGTCCTCTACTGACTGTAAGTGTCTGTATCAATCAGGTGTAAGTATCTGGTGTTATGTGAGTAATGTCCTCTGCTCGGCTGCCCCTTATTACCATAGGAGATGGTGCGCTGCTCCATCGTCAGTGGCAGTGGGACCGCTCTATAACACTGCTGTGTCCTGTGAGTAGGTGACACAAGGGGTTCTGGGGTCCCTATACATATTGGTAACCTTTCCTTATGTCATCACTCAGTATGTGATCAGTAACGGCACCTATCATCTCTTCTGGCCGCCTCCGGATACTGGGACCTATACTGTGTTAATAATTCCTTTATTTATACAGCGCACACAGATTACGCAGCGGAGCACAGAGCTGCCAAATGTGGCTCACAATCTAAACAACTTACATTTTGTAGTGAAGGAGGAAACTGGAGGACTCGGAGGAAACCCACGCAAACACAGAGAGAAGATACAAACTCTATGCAGATGTTGACCCTGAGACTTGAACTAAGGACCCCAGCACTGCAGGGATGTAATGTAAACCACTGAGCCACCGTACTGCCATAAATAAGACGCCGTCCAATGTCTAGTGGTGAGGATGGTGAACTGCATCTCTGCTCCTGTTCATTTCAGTGGGGCCAAAGCTTCTTTCAGACCCCTGTAGATTATATTATATAGGGATGATCTTTCCTGGGCGACGCTTGGAATCGGTTTCATCTGATGAATCGGCTCCTGCAGATGGTCAGGATTTGCAGCAATTTTTCCACACGGATTTGCGTGTACAAAATCTGATGTTTCTAGCTGTATCTTGTTGGACAAGGAGATCTTTGAAGTTCATAATTTATTCACAGTTCAACATTTTACAATCCCCGGTGTGTGACTTCTCTGCTGAGAACGGAGGAGGAGAAATCTGCTGCCAGATCTGTGAAGATCCTCTGTTCTTTGTGCAGAGAGGCCACATGACGGCTCGGCTCGTGAGAAAGGAGCCGGCAATGGCAGGACGTCAGGACCGACCACAGATCTAGGGACAGGAATCTGGGCATCGTAGTTATAGTACATATGAATCTCTTCTTGCATCATGATTGAGTCCCTATCCTGGCACTGTGGGCCCCGGCGCTGTGTCGGTCCATGAATTCTGTCCAGAACACGGTCATGTTCCACCAGCCATGTCTGTTTACAGCCTGGAAGTGGGTCATGAGCTGTGACAATGTCTCCAATGTGTCCAGGGTGTTTCCACTTTCACATTTTCTGATGCAGTTATTGAGTACATCCACTCCCAGGTTTGGCTTCTAAACTGCGTATGAACTCCTAATCCTGGAGACACACCGGTATCTTAGGTCACGTTCACACGGAGCAGTTTAATGTACCGGTAGTTCTGTGGTTCTTTATGTGGTTGGTTGTGTTGGTTTTAATCTGCAGGTGAAAGGTAACAAAATTAGTTTTATATGGAAAAAAATGGAATCTGCAGCAATAATTGTCCTGATGTGGGTTTTACATCCGTAATGTATATAATTCTCCCTTGATGGGGTTTTTGGCGGCACGTGGTCGGGATCTGACTATACCGCTAATGTACAAAGCTGCAGGTTAGCCGCAGCAGAAATTCTGCAGCCTTAGGGTGAAGACACACGTGGCGTTTTTGGGCCATTTTTATTTTTTTTGAAAACGCATCCATTTTTGTCCGGTTTTCCGAATTTGTGCAATTAAAAACGGACCAAAACGCATGCGTTTTTAACGATCTGAAAACGCACTAACTAAAAACGGCCCAAAAACGCCACGTGTGTCTTCATGCACACAACCAGATTTGGGGGCTGTGAGTTAGATGCACAGATTGTGGCCATAGAAGTCTATTGTGCACAGTCCCCTGGGCGACCCTGCTGGACCTGGATGGGGCGAGCGATGCACCTCCACCTGTGCAATGAGGACCCCAAAATTCCACCTGTTTGTGGCCTTTATTTCATATAATAAATTTTATTTCATGACAAATTTGGAAGCCAAAACCAAGTGTTCTCAGAGAAAAGGCTCCATAGAAAGTGTTGTACTCCTTAGGATCCCTTGGGAATATTTCAGCGTGAAACTCGCCTCCAGCTGGGATTTCCTGGTAAATTGCAGCTTTGATGCAAATTAAAACCAAGGTTATTTTTTAATTATTTTTCATATTTCGATGCAGGTATATCATACACCGTGTGTTACGGTACAGAGGTAGTTGTGGCATCTCCATTACTGTGCAGCCCCCCCCCCGCTGTGTATTACACTCTACAAGGAAATGGCGCAGATGATTTAAATGACTTAAACAAACATTTTTGTGTCGGCCGTTCAATCTCTGCCACTCATTAGGGTGAGGGATAACGACCTGCCACACGTGGCGCGTCACACTCTGATTATTCCCTGATTAATTGTGCCCATTGTATTCTCTGTACAGGCAATCCTTGGGTTATGTACAAAATAGATTTTGTAGAAGGTTCTGTAGGTTTGTTCTTAAGTTGAATTTGTATGTAAGTCGGAACTGTATATTTTATCATTGTAATCCCAGCCAGAACTTTTTTGGTCTCTGTGACAATTGGATTTTAAAAATGTTGGGTTGTCCTAAGAATCAGGAGTAACATAAAGCTTCATTACAGACGCCTGTGATATCTGTTACAGCTGATCATTGTAGCCTGGGGATAAAGTACAGGAAATTACCAACATCTAGAGGTCCGTTTCTAACTAGGGGTCGTCTGTAAGTCGGGTGTTCTTAAGTAGGGGACCGTCTGTATTATGTGTCTGCCAATGTTATCCCTTGGCGCATTTGTATATGGAGGTTTTTCTTTATTAATGGTACTGGTGGAGATATAGCAGTGCTGATATCATAGGTCATAGGTCAGTGCTGATATCATAGGTCATAGGTCAGTGCTGATATCATAGGTCATAGGTCAGTGCTGATATCATTATTTCTCCCTGTACAAATTCGGCCAAATTATCCAAACCCCTCGCCCTGTGTCCTGAACATCTACCACAATTATTCTGCATAAAGCGCTCAGGAATAGCTTTATATATGTAGCTGTGCCTAGGGGGCTAGGACTTCACTGCCTGTTATGGTAAAACTATGGAGAGCTCTGTAATCATACCTATGTGTCCTCACACTGCTGTGCTCTGTTCTCTCTGTAACCAGTGTTATGTATTGTCCCTGGAGAGATGTGTAATCAGACCTCGCACTGCTGTGCTCTGTGCTCTCTGCAGCCAGTGTTATGCATTGTCCCTGGAGAGATGTGTAATCAGACCTCACACTGCTGTGCTCTGTGCTCTCTGCAGCCAGTGTTATGTATTGTCCCTGGAGAGATGTGTAATCAGACCTCACACTGCTGTACTCTGTGCTCTCTGCAGCCAGTGTTATGTATTGTCCCTGGAGAGATGTGTAATCAGTCCTCACACTGCTGTGCTCTGTGCTCTCTGCAGCCAGTGTTATGTATTGTCCCTGGAGAGATGTGTAATCAGACCTCACACTGCTGTGCTCTGTGCTCTCTGCAGCCAGTGTTATGCATTGTCCCTGGAGAGATGTGTAATCAGACCTCACACTGCTGTGCTCTGTGCTCTCTGCAGCCAGTGTTATGTACTGTCCCTGGAGAGATGTGTAATCAGACCTCACACTGCTGTGCTCTGTGCTCTCTGCAGCCAGTGTTATGTATTGTCCCTGGAGAGATGTGTAATCAGACCTCACACTGCTGTGCTCTGTGCTCTCTGCAGTCAGTGTTATGTACTGTCCCTGGAGAGATGTGTAATCAGACCTCACACTGCTGTGCTCTGTGCTCTCTGAAGCCAGTGTTATGTATTGTCCCTGGAGAGATGTGTAATCAGACCTCACACTGCTGTGCTCTGTGCTCTCTGCAGCCAGTGTTATGTATTGTCCCTGGAGAGATGTGTAATAAGACCTCACACTGCTGTGCTCTGTGCTCTCTGCAGCCAGTGTTATGTATTGTCCCTGGAGAGATGTGTAATAAGACCTCACACTGCTGTGCTCTGTGCTCTCTGCAGCCAGTGTTATGTATTGTGCCAGGAGAGATGTGTCATCATCCCTCACACTGCTGTGCTCTGTACTCTCTGCAGCCAGTGTTATGTACTGTCCCTGGAGAGATGCAGCAGTGTGAGGTCTGATTACACATCTCTCCAGGGACAATACATAACACTGGCTGCAGAGAGCACAGAGCACAGCAGTGTGAGGTCTGATTACACATCTCTCCAGGGACACTACATAACACTGGCTGCAGAGAGCACAGAGCACAGCAGTGTGAGGTCTGATTACACATCTCTCCAGGGACAATACATAGCACTGGCTGCAGAGAGCACAGAGCACAGCAGTGTGAGGTGTGATTACACATCTCTCCAGGGACAATACATAACACTGGCTGCAGAGAGCACAGAGCACAGCAGTGTGAGGTCTGATTACACATCTCTCCAGGGACAATACATAGCACTGGCTGCAGAGAGCACAGAGCACAGCAGTGTGAGGTGTGATTACACATCTCTCCAGGGACAATACATAACACTGGCTGCAGAGAGCACAGAGCACAGCAGTGTGAGGTCTGATTACACATCTCTCCAGGGACAATACATAACACTGGCTGCAGAGAGCACAGATCACAGCAGTGTGAGGTATGATTACACATCTCTCCAGGGACAATACATAACACTGGCTGCAGAGAGCACAGAGCACAGCAGTGCGAGGTCTGATTACACATCTCTCCAGGGACAATACATAACACTGGCTGCAGAGAGCACAGAGCACAGCAGTGTGAGGTCTGATTACACATCTCTCCAGGGACAATACATAACACTGGCTGCAGAGAGCACAGAGCACAGCAGTGTGAGGTCTGATTACACATCTGTCCATGGATAATACATAACACTGGCTGCAGAGAGCACAGAGCACAGCAGTGTGAGGTCTGATTACACATCTCTCCAGGGACATTACATAACATTGGCTGCAGAGAGCACAGAGCACAGCAGTGTGAGGACACGGCCCCAGTGCACTTGTTGAAGCTACAATTCTGGAATATAAATCTACAACCAGAGCAAGCGACCTGGAGAGTAGGACCTTAGCGACACCAACGAAACATATCCTCATTCCGTGTTGTCATAGTCAGAAAACCAGACACCCCTATAAGCCCGGCGCACCCCAGTATAGTCCTTGCCATCATTAACCCCTTAACGACCTGGCCCTTTTGTTTTTTCATTTCCATTTTTCACTCCTCACCTTCAAAAATCTGTAACTTTTTTATTTTTACACGTAAACGGCTGTGTGACGGCTTGTTTTCTGCGTAACACATGGCACTTCATGGTGACGGTATTTCATATACTGTGTGTGTGTATATATACTGTGTGTGTTATATATACTGTGTGTGTTATATACTGTGTGTGTGTATATATACTGTGTGTGTGTATGTATACTGTGTGTGTGTATGTATACTGTGTGTGTGTATATATACTGTGTGTGTTTTATATACTGTGTGTGTTATATACTGTGTGTGTGTATATATACTGTGTGTGTGTATATATACTGTGTGTGTTATATATACTGTGTGTGTTTTATATACTGTGTGTGTTATATACTGTGTGTGTGTATATATACTGTGTGTGTGTATATATACTGTGTGTGTGTATGTATACTGTGTGTGTGTATATATACTGTGTGTGTGTATATATACTGTGTGTGTGTATGTATACTGTGTGTGTGTATATATACTGTGTGTGTTTTATATACTGTGTGTGTTATATACTGTGTGTGTGTATATATACTGTGTGTGTGTATATATACTGTGTGTGTTATATACTGTGTGTGTGTATATATACTGTGTGTGTGTATGTATACTGTGTGTGTGTATGTATACTGTGTGTGTTATATACTGTGTGTGTTATATACTGTGTGTGTGTATGTATACTGTGTGTGTTATATATACTGTGTGTGTTATATACTGTGTGTGTGTATATATACTGTGTGTGTGTATATATACTGTGTGTGTTATATACTGTGTGTGTGTATATATACTGTGTGTGTATATATACTGTGTGTGTTATATACTGTGTGTGTGTATGTATACTGTGTGTGTTATATATACTGTGTGTGTTATATACTGTGTGTGTTATATACTGTGTGTGTGTATGTATACTGTGTGTGTTATATATACTGTGTGTGTTATATACTGTGTGTGTGTATATATACTGTGTGTGTATATATACTGTGTGTGTTATATACTGTGTGTGTGTATATATACTGTGTGTGTTATATATACTGTGTGTGTTATATACTGTGTGTGTGTATATATACTGTGTGTGTGTATATATACTGTGTGTGTTATATACTGTGTGTGTGTATATATACTGTGTGTGTATATATACTGTGTGTGTTATATACTGTGTGTGTGTATGTATACTGTGTGTGTTATATATACTGTGTGTGTTATATACTGTGTGTGTGTATATATACTGTGTGTGTGTATATATACTGTGTGTGTTATATACTGTGTGTGTGTATATATACTGTGTGTGTATATATACTGTGTGTGTTATATACTGTGTGTGTGTATGTATACTGTGTGTGTTATATACTGTGTGTGTTATATACTGTGTGTGTTATATACTGTGTGTGTGTATGTATACTGTGTGTGTGTATGTATACTGTGTGTGTTATATACTGTGTGTGTTATATACTGTGTGTGTGTATGTATACTGTGTGTGTTATATATACTGTGTGTGTTATATACTGTGTGTGTGTATATATACTGTGTGTGTGTATATATACTGTGTGTGTTATATACTGTGTGTGTGTATATATACTGTGTGTGTATATATACTGTGTGTGTTATATACTGTGTGTGTGTATGTATACTGTGTGTGTTATATATACTGTGTGTGTTATATACTGTGTGTGTTATATACTGTGTGTGTGTATGTATACTGTGTGTGTTATATATACTGTGTGTGTTATATACTGTGTGTGTGTATATATACTGTGTGTGTATATATACTGTGTGTGTTATATACTGTGTGTGTGTATATATACTGTGTGTGTTATATATACTGTGTGTGTTATATACTGTGTGTGTGTATTTATACTGTGTGTGTGTATATATACTGTGTGTGTTATATACTGTGTGTGTGTATATATACTGTGTGTGTATATATACTGTGTGTGTTATATACTGTGTGTGTGTATGTATACTGTGTGTGTTATATATACTGTGTGTGTTATATACTGTGTGTGTGTATATATACTGTGTGTGTGTATATATACTGTGTGTGTTATATACTGTGTGTGTGTATATATACTGTGTGTGTATATATACTGTGTGTGTTATATACTGTGTGTGTGTATGTATACTGTGTGTGTGTATATATACTGTGTGTGTTATATACTGTGTGTGTATATATATACTGTGTGTATATATACTGTGTGTGTGTATATATACTGTGTGTGTGTATACTGTGTGTGTATATACTGATGTGTGTGTGTGTATATATACTGTGTGTGTGTTATATACTGATGTGTGTGTGTGTATATATATATATATATACTGTGTGTGTTATATACTGATGTGGTATATAATATTTTCCCTATGTGTCTGTGATTCTGCCTGCACTAAGTGATCAATAACCTTCATACTTGGCTCCTCTCCTCCTCCTCGCCGTTTTTGCTTTCTTTAAATTATTCTGTTTTTTTTCTCGTTATTTTACCGTGTGTATGTGTGGTTGCCATGACAACTGGGCTGCCGTATAGGAAGCCTCATTGTTCCTGAGACCAGGCATTGTGTAGATATTGGACCTGGATTGTACTGGGGCTGGGGTCTGTGCTAGCACCAGGTCCAGAGCGATGTGGGCACAGCGCAGGGTCCTCTGGTCACCCCTCCAACCTTTCACTTGTGGAGAAGA
The DNA here is from genome assembly GCF_040894005.1 of Engystomops pustulosus. Taxonomy (NCBI): domain Eukaryota; kingdom Metazoa; phylum Chordata; class Amphibia; order Anura; family Leptodactylidae; genus Engystomops; species Engystomops pustulosus. Next base: position 19,206 of record NW_027285308.1, on the reverse strand, counting down.
AGACCCCCCGGACCCCCCGGCTGTCTGCAGAGAACAGGTCTGGGGGTTTTCCGGCTCTTTCCATCGTCTGCTCCATAGACGTCCAGGACTCGCACTGTGACAAATCATGAGAAGCGCAGCCGCCCCAGAATCCCACTTACTACACCCCACACACCCCCACACACCCACACACCCCACACACCCCACACACCCCACACACCCCATACACCCCATACACCCCATACACCCCACACACCCCACACACCCCACACACCCCATACACCCCATACACCCCACACACCCATACACCCCACACACCCCATACACCCCACACACCCCACACACCCCATACACCCCATACACCCCACACACCCCACACACCCCACACACCCCATACACCCATACACCCCACACACCCCACACCCCACACACCCCATACACCCCATACACCCCACACACCCCACACACCCCACACACCCCATACACCCCACACACCCCATACACCCCATACACCCCATACACCCCACACACCCCATACACCCCACACACCCCACACACCCCACACACCCCACACACCCCACACACCCCATACACCCCATACACCCCACACACCCCACACACCCCATACACCCCATACACCCCACACACCCCACACACCCCACACACCCCATACACCCCATACACCCCACACACCCCACACACCCCATACACCCCATACACCCCACACACCCCACACACCCCATACACCCCATACACCCCACACACCCCACACACCCCACACACCCCACACACCCCATACACCCCATACACTCCACACACCCCATACACCCCACACACCCCACACACCCCATACACCCCACACACCCCATACACCCCACACACCCCATACACCCCACACACCCCACACACCCCATACACCCCACACACCCCATACACCCCATACACCCCACACACCCCATACACCCCACACACCCCATACACCCCACACACCCCACACACCCCATACACCCCACACACCCCACACACCCCATACACCCCATACACCCCATACACCCCACACACCCCACACACCCCATACACCCCACACACCCCATACACCCCATACACCCCACACACCCCATACACCCCACACACCCCATACACCCCACACACCCCACCCCACCCCACACCCCCACACCCCTCACACCCCACACACACCCCATACACCCCACACCCCCATACACCCCACACACCCCACACACCCCACACCCCCCACCCCCCCCCCCCCACCCCACACACCCCACACACCCCACCCCCCTCACCCCCCCACCACACCCCACACCCCCCACACACCCCAACCCCCCATCCCCCCACCCCACTCCCCACACTCCCCCACACCCCACAACCCCACTCACCCCAACACCCATTACACCCCACACTCCCACACCCCACCACACCCCATACACCCCACACACCCCTACACACCCCATACACCCCACACACCCCCACCCCATACCCCCACACACCCCATACACCCCACACACCCCATACACCCCACACACCCCCACACACCCCACACACCCCACACCCCATACACCCCACCACCCCACACACCCCTACACCCCAACCCCACCCACACCCCATACACCCCACACACCCCAACACCCCACACCCCACACACCCATACCCCCACCCCACACCCCACACCCCATACACCCCATACACCCCATCACACCCACACACCCCTTACACCCCACACACCCCACACACCCCATACACCCCATACACCCCACACACCCCATACACCCCATACACCCCACACACCCAAAACACCCCACACACCCCACACCCCACACACCCCACACACCCCATCACACACCCACACACCCCACACACCCCATACACCCCACCTCCACACACCCCATACACCCCACACACCCCACACACCCCATACACCCCACACACCCCATACACCCCACACACCCCATACACCCCACACACCCACCACACCCCATACACCCCACACACCCCATACACCCCACACACCCCACACACCCCATACACCCCACACACCCCATACACCCCACACACCCCACACCCCATACACCCCACACACCCACACACCCCACACACCCCATACACCCACACACCCCACTACACCCCACACACCCCACACACCCCATACACCCCATACACTCCACACACCCCATACACCCCACACACCCCACACACCCCATACACCCCACACACCCCATACACCCCACACACCCCATACACCCCATACACCCCACACACCCCATACACCCCACACACCCCTCACACCCCATACACCCCACACACCCCATACACCCACACACCCCATCCCACACACCCACACACCCATACACCCCACACACCCCATACACCCCACACACTCCACACCCCATACACACACACACCCCACACACCCCATACACACCCCACACACATACACCCCACACACCCACACACCCCATACACCCCACACACCCCATACACCCCCACACCATACACCCCACACACCCACCAACACACCCCACACACCCCATACACCCCACAACCCCACACACCCCATACACCCCACACCCCACACACCCCACACACCCCACACACCCACACCCCACACCCATACACCCACACACCCCATACACCCCACACACCCCACCACCCCCACACCCACACCACACCCCCATACACCCCACACACCCACACACCCCACACACCCCACCCCACACCCCACACACCCCATACACCCCACACACCCCAACACACTCATACTCACTCAACCCCATACACCCCACACCCCACACACCCCACACACCCCACACACCCCATACACCCCACACACCCCAACACCCCACACACCCCATACACCCCACACACCCCACACACCCCACACACCCCACACACCCCACACACCCCATACACCCCACACACCCCATACACCCCACACACCCCACACACCCCACACACCCCATACACCCCACACACCCCATACACCCCACACACCCCACACACCCCACACACCCCACACACCCCATACACCCCACACACCCCACACACCCCACACACCCCATACACCCCATACACCCCACACACCCCACACACCCCATACACCCCATACACCCCACACACCCCACACACCCCATACACCCCACACACCCCATACACCCCACACACCCCACACACCCCACACACCCCATACACCCCACACACCCCACACACCCCACACACCCCACACACCCCACACACCCCACACACCCCATACACCCCATACACCCCACACACCCCACACACCCCACACACCCCACACACCCCACACACCCCATACACCCCACACACCCCACACACCCCACACACCCCATACACCCCACACACCCCACACACCCCATACACCCCATACACCCCACACACCCCATACACCCCACACACCCCATACACCCCATACACCCCATACACTTATCACAGCAAAACCAGGTGAGCCATAGCCCCAGATGTATATACCTGGACAATCCCTATAATCCGTGCAGGACAGAATTTTGGTATTTTCCTATTTTGGCGCCGCTCAGGCCATGATAACCTTGTTACCTCTGCGCTCGGTGACTCCGCTCTTTGTAGAGATACTTTGTATATAGAACATATATATAACGCGGAGGAGGATTCCTGACTGTGCAGAGGTGATGGATGGATTGTGTCCTTCTATCCAGAGACAGGAACAAAGTGACAAAACAACAAGCACAAGAGCAAAATGCTGCGCCGATTGTTCTCCGTGTCCTTATGTCCCTGTAATACAGTCCTGGCCGTGGTCACACGCGGGGGGGAGGGGGATGTGTGATCATGAGGCTCCACAATCTGGGGCTTTATCAAGAATAGCGCGTCACATTTACTAACCGTGTGGACGTGTAACCTACACATGAGTAACCATAAAGATGGATGTGTCTTATGGTGGACACCAGCGCACCCAGTGAGACCCCTCGTGACTATAATGGGGTACGCTGGGAATCCATGACCCAGGATCCCCCTGGCAGATGTGAGTGTAACCTTACATTGAGCTTGTTCGGCCTCATTACTATAAACAGTAACTCGCTCTCGGCCGCCACTGACTTCTATTATCCACAGTCACGATCTGGTGATCAAACCGTGGCCGAGCTGGTGGCTGCACCACAAACTATAGAGCCGCTTCTATTCCTTCCCCGGTTTGTGGCCCGTGTACTGGACCACTTCTTCCTGATGTCCTGTCTGGTCCATGTGTAGTTGGTGTTGTCATATAGGGGATGAGGATATTGAGCAGGTCTGTGGGGCCACGTATGCTGTATATATATATGACATGGGGGGCTACAGGCTGGATGTGATCGCCCTGCAGTGGTTTGGGGTCTTCATGTCCTCTTTATATGTCAGGAAGTGACTTTCCTCATCGGATTCCCTTTTTACTCTCATAAATCTTTTGGCTCTTGTAAATCCTGCAAACAGGCAAATGCTTTCTTGTTAATGAAGAGCAGCCTGACGTGGAGCCGCAGCATCTATCACAGACCGGAGAGATGACATCACCCATGGCTCCGCTCGCTCCACGCTCCGTCCTGTAGATGAGCTGAACTCCTGGAGTCAGACGATCCCAGACACTCCCAGATAATGTGCAGCCGGAAGCCATTACCCTCCCAGGATGAAGAGATTCACACAATATATTCCTGGCCGTGATTGCACATAGCGGCTGCGCCTCTCCCTCCACACAATGCAGGGCAGTGACCCCGTGTATAGACACTATAAGGGGGTCCCGCCATGTGCTGGACAGAAGCGGGGGGGCTACTGTGAAAAATCCCGGGATCTTCCGGAGACTGAATGACTGATAGTTTCCACGCGCCCCTCTGCCCCTGTAGCCGGACGCCTGGTAATATTGTGCCCCCTGCAGTTGCTTTTCCATTATCTGGATTATTGGGTGATGGAAAAATATTGAAAATGTGAAATGGTTATTTAATGCATCAAAACTGGGACCTCACAACAGACGCGGAGGGTGTGGGGCGACCCAGGAGCCTTAGGGGCCTATAAGAAGGGATCAGGACTATAAACAGGACATTGTAGTTGTGGGGCCGGGGGCATTAAAGCGTCTTGGAGATTTTGGTTTTAAAAAACTGATGACCTCTCCTTGTGATTAACTATTTGTGTGCGGATAAAGGGACCAGTGCCGTCACATTAAGCTTCTGAACTTATGCTTCCCCTCCAGCCTCTAAAAGTGACTCATCTCGCCTCATTTACATGTGACTTTGGTGGCACTATGTGAGATTTAACCTATTCCAAAAAGGATATTTCATCCCCTACCTGAGGGGCTGGAGGAGCTGCTGATAGCACATGTCTATAACGTGAGGCTTGAGAAGCCACGAGTGCAAACTACCCAACTCTCCAGTTACCACCCGGCGGCCGTACCCCAGTTACCACCCGGCGGCCGTACCCCAGTTACCACCCGGCGGCCGTACCCCAGTTACCACCCATCGGTCGTACCCCAGTTACCACCCGGCGGCCGTACCCCAGTTACCACCCAGGGGCCGTACCCCAGTTACCACCCGACGTCCGTCCCCCAGTTACCACCCGGCGGCCGTCCCCCAGTTACCACCCGGCGGCCGTACCCCAGTAACCACCCATCGGTCGTACCCCAGTTACCACCCGGCGGCCGTACCCCAGTTACCACCCGGCGGCCGTACCCCAGTTACCACCCGGCGGCCGTACCCCAGTTACCACCCGGCGGCCGTACCCCAGTTACCACCCGGCGGCCGTACCCCAGTTACCACCCAGGGGCCGTACCCCAGTTACCACCCAGGGGCCGTACCCCAGTTACCACCCAGGGGCTGTACCCCAGTTACCACCCAGGGGCCGTACCCCAGTTACCACCCAGGGGCCGTACCCCAGTTACCACCCAGGGGCCGTACCCCAGTTACCACCCAGGGGCCGTACCCCAGTTACCACCCGGCGGCTGTACCCCAGTTACCACCCGGGGCCGTACCCCAGTTACCACCCAGGGTCTGTACCCCAGTTACCACAGGCGGCCGTACCCCAGTTACCACCCAGGGTCTGTACCCCAGTTACCACCCGGCGGCCGTACCCCAGTTACCACCCGGCGGCCGTACCCCAGTTACCACCCGGCGGCCGTACCCCAGTTACCACCCGGCGGCCGTACCCCAGTTACCACAGGCGGCCGTACCCCAGTTACCACCCAGGGTCTGTACCCCAGTTACCACCCGGCGGCCGTACCCCAGTTACCACCCGGTGGCCGTACCCCAGTTACCACCCGGCGGCCGTACCCCAGTTACCACCCGGCGGCCGTACCCCAGTTACCACCCGGCGGCCGTACCCCTGTGTCATTGGGCAGGTCTATAGGCCCAGTTCTGTGTCAGACAAGTGCACAGCCAGTTTTATGCTCACACTAATAAAAAATACATTTCTTAAACACGATTGATGGATATAAACCGACAGCTTAAATCAGCGCTTCCTCCTCCTCCGTCATCTCTATCCTGATAAATCTATTAGATGGGAATCAATAACTCTGCCCGGCAACGGCTCCCCCCGACGTATAAATCTCAGCTCCCGGCCCGCGCCCGTCTATACCCCGCAGTGCTATAACCTCCGGATACAGACGGGACATTATGGAAGGATCAGTGGTGTAATAGTCTGCTGCCCGTCTGCAGGATATTGCCCCGCGGTCAGGGCAGATGTGGGGCTGGGGCAGTATTTTACTCCTGAATTCTGACAAGTGTTTGTTTATGGGCAGATAAGATTTTCAGAGCCCAATGGGCAGGGGCGCTCGCTATAGTTATCTCTGCAGGACCCTACTATAAGGGGGGTCTCCCATATAACTTTGCTCTGTATGATAGCACATAGTGGGAATACTGGTGTGAGACATTGGCTGCACCCCACCTCTGTGTGCGGACCCCCTGATCTCTGGTGCCCCGGGTAATTGCTTTATGGTAAGTCTCCATAATGAGTCAGGACAGTGGTGCTGGATTTGGACCCTCTGATTCTTGCAGGACCTTTATTAGCCGATACTTTAAACTGCAAATGTGACATCAACCTACCGTGCACGATCACTTACAGGCAGAACTGCGGACATTGGGGAAGATCTATAAGAAAAATCTGACTTCTGTGTAACGTGGATGATCTTCTCTGTGTTCAGTATTTGGAGGCTTTTCCTTTGTCCCATTGATGATCAGACGCCTCGTGTATCTCTGCTCTGTCTAATTTTTAGGTGGTATTAGTGAATGGCCCCCCTATAGGATCTCCCTGTAATATCTCAGCCGCTGTTTATTTGCCCAGAAGCCGGAGACGTTCTGTTCTTCTACACTTTAATAATCTGCTACAACTTCTATTAAGCCTCCAATAAAACCCAGTGACCTTTGTGGAAATAGATACAAGACTCACTTTTACCTCCGGTTCTGCTATAACTGTAAGAAATCTCCCGGATTGTGACCCTGGGGCGAGGCAGCGCTGATACGTGATTATACACGACATTACTTCCTACTATACAGAGTCCTAGTCCCATGGTGCTCGCACTACACCTCCCAGCATGCCCTGGCACCATACAGATGATACTGTGTCCTGGTGCAGGGCATACAGCTGGGGCACAGGTTCACATGTTACTATAACGTTAATTATTGTTATCCTGATGTTCTGTCACGGATCAGACAGGTGGAAATGATGGATTAGAACGACTGTCACCGCACATTAGTGCTCGGACGAGTCTGAGGTCTGTGTTCTGGGCTGGATCACTTACTATGAACAATGTAACCACATCTCTCTGTGTTTTTTTGTATCAATCCACTGAGACAAAGCAGCGCCACCTTGTGGCCAGAATGTCAGCAAGCGCAACATCTTATGGGATGTAAAAGTAACCAAATTAAGAAAGACTCAATAAAATGACTCCAAGGTGTAAACGCTGTATTGTGGGGGCATCGCTGGTCTGTGCACAGAGGGACCTACACCAATGACTTGTTGGGTTTTGGAAAGTGTCAGGGACTGATCGTGGCCAATAGGGATGCTGCAGCCCCCTCCCCCACATTGCAGAGCCCTGTAGATCCTTGTGCACCATCTGCTGAGTCTGTGAAGTGTGAATAAGTCCCTGTCTGTCAGGATGCACATTGTACACATTGAGGCCTGGGAACGTTATGTAAGGCTACGAGACGATGCGCCGGCTCCTTGGAAATGAATGAATTGATACAATTTATAGAAATCACTGGGAAATACGCACATTAATAGGAGCGAATATTGATCTTGATTGTTCGTGGAGTGATCACTTCTTTTACTACTTTCTCCTCTTTGTGCTTGTGACGTCCTTTCATTGTTTGTAAGAAGCAGGCTGCTCTGGATGGACATTGTTATGGGGTCAGTGAATAGTCTCTGCATCTCCGGGTGAAGCTCTGGACTGTAGATGTGAGAATTTTTGAGATGATGTCTTTGCAGATAAGTATTTATGTCACTTTTTCTCTTTCTTTTTTAGGTTGGAATGGGTAGAAATCATTGAACCCCGGACACGGGAGTGCATGTACGCCAACCTCATCACAGGGGAATGCGTTTGGGATCCACCGTCCGGCGTCCGGATAAAACGCACCAACGAGAATCAGTGGTGGGAACTCTTTGACCCCAATACATCTCGATTCTACTACTACAATGCCAGCACCCAGAGGACCGTCTGGCACCGGCCACAAAACTGTGATATCATCCCTTTAGCCAAACTACAGACACTAAAGCAGAATACCGAGTCCCCTCGGGCATCAACTGAGAACAGCCCAGGACGGGGCAGCACCATCAGCCGGGAAGGAAGCACCAGCTCATCCCTGGAGCAGGAACTGGACGGAGGAGACAAATGTTCTGACCCGGTCAAGGCCAATCGACATTCAGCTCCATATTTTGTGGTGAAGGAGGACACAGACAGGTAATGTTCTGCTGTGGCGTCCAGTTAGATTGAGTTTAGGGATAGACACTGACCATTTTCCATGTGATTTGCTGCTGCAGTCATTGAATACGGAAGTGAAGTTTGCAAAACTAGACTGAAAACTGTGGTATAGGGGGCGCAGTGGGATTTTATAAAATCATATTATGCCCTATCAGATGCAGTTATCTTCCATTTTTCAGCATATTTCTTTATTTAGTTGCAGGCAGAAAGTTTTATTCATTTGTTGCATTGATGAAAGGGTTTGTTGTATCCACAGGCTGCAGCAGGGATGTCATGGTGATAGTACATGCCGCTGCAGCCTCTGAACACAGAGATAGACACGTGACGGTGCTGGAGCTGAGGGGTCCCTCGCTGCTGGGTGACCCAGAACAACCATATTGGAATGTAAGTGTTCCCACGTCATAAACGTTTTCCATAAGACTATTTGTCATTGGCACAAGACACTCGTCTAGCAAGGTAACATCTTGTCTTGGACCAGCAGCTCTCCGAGCATCATAGAGATATATGAAAAGTGATATATGATCTATAATCATGAAATCCAGACGGCACATGGTCCAAGGTCATCAGAACTTCCACGATAATGTTCTGCTGGCCCAAATATAGTGTCCTGTGTAGGCACAGCAAATAAAAACTACACATCCAAGATCTGAGTAGCCAAAATGGCAAACAGTAGGGGCGCATTCACACGGTGCCTTTTGGTTGCGTTTTCATTGCGTTTCGAAAAGCATTAGAACAGTTGAGGAGAGGGGATTTGCTAAATTACATTATTGTTAACACTTGCGTTTACAAAAACGCATCGTAAACACTAAATTAACGCATGCATTTTTTTATTTCGCCGTTAACGCATGCGGTAATATCACATATACAATGCATTTTTTTGTAACCCAAGAGTTAACAAGAATGTAATTAGGCAAATCACTTCTCCTCAGCTGGGAGAAAAGAAAAACACAAGCAAAACGCACCGTGTGAACGCGCCCTAATACTACTAGGAGCCAATAGAATACAGCCGCTCCCCTACTTAAGGACACCCGACTTACAGACAACTCATAGTTACAAAATTAGCAGATGGACGGCACTTCTGGGAATATGCGGTGCTCCGGGTACGGTCCAAGCCAACCCATAGTTACAGACAGACCCCTGTGACCTCTGGTGAAGCTTTCTGAATGCTTTACTATAGTCCCAGACTGCACTGATCAGTTGTAAGGCGTCTGTAATGTAGCTTTGTTGATAATCCTTGGACCCATTACAGCAAAAAATGTTTAAACTCCAATTGCCACTGGGGCCCAAATTCTTTTTGTCTGGATCTACAATTATAAAATATACAGTTTCGACTTAAGAACAAACCTCCCTATCTTGTACGTAACCCGGGGACTGTCTGTACACTGGACACTGACATTACTTTGGTCCAGTATATACATGAGGAGAGCAGGGAACCCTCCTACCCCTGGACTTGTGGTGAGTGACAAGCTAATGCGTATTACATACTAAAAAACCACCATCAGTGGTCAGTAAAGTGCATATTTTTCTTCTTATTATTAGCTGGAAAGGACATAAAATAAATCTTGTATTAATATGTTTGTGCAGATAATCCCATGAATAGAAGGCGCTTAACAACAAAAGCACAGGATTATATAATGGCCTATACAGTGTATTTGTGTTTATATCTCACACATGAGCTGTAGCAATGCACGGTTACTGTATAGATGCGCCTACTAATGGCTCAGTGTTGGAAATCTGCTGTGTCCGGTCCAGAGCTTCAGCGGATGATTACTCGGTGTCACAGGTGGAGACGGGCAGCGAGTAGTAGCGTCTTCATACCTGGATAGGACTGGGGCCCTTATGTCCTGTGTGTTATAGGGGGCGCAGTGTCATGTATATGAATCTGTCTTGTTGTCCATAGGGTATCCGCCTATATATTCTGCACATTGTTGGATCCTCTCCTATTATCAGCGCTGGAGGTGGTAGAGGCACGTTACTAGTATATTGTCAGTATTCTGGCCTTGGCTACAGATGTATTAGCTGATGGTATGTTCATCACTGTAGCTGTGTAATAAGGCTCTTATCATTGTATTGTCATGTAAAGCCGCGGGATTGGCCCCTCTCAGGCTCCTTAGACAATGTGCACGTCAGTCGTCAGCCATCACCTTGACGTATGAGGCTGGATGGGTGCAAGTTCTCCTCATAAATTCACTGGACTCATAAGCCATCGGGTATATTCTTTTCTAAGGCTCAGTACAACTTTATGGCCACAAGCAAATACCATGTGGAGATCTACTACTACTATATACACAGTATAACGTACAGCGTGTATGTAAGTCGAAACTGAATATTTTATAATTGTAGATCCAGACAACATTTTATTTTGGCCCCAGTGACAATTGGAGTTTTAACATTTTTTGCTGTAATGGACCAAGGATTATCCATAAAGCTTCATTACAGACACCGCACAGCTGATCATTGCAGCCTGGGACTATAGTAACATCCAGAGAGGTCACAGGGGGCAGAGGGGTCCGTCTGTAACTAGGGGTCGCCTGTAAGTCAGGTGTCCTTTAGTAGGGGCCGCCTGTATATGGCTGATTCCTGGGCTAGTAACAGAGTAGACTGCAGTTTGTATATCCGGCTCCTGTGCCCCAGCGCCAGGTACTTGATATTCGGCTCACGTCCGTGTTGCTAGGCGCGGTTCTGGTTTTATCTGCTGCTGTGACGGGGCCGGTCACTGAGGCGGCTGCTGCTGACGCCATCGCTCTGAAATCCTTTATCACACGAGTATTGACCTATTTCTATCACATTTCATTTTGGTTGTGTAACGCTCCATCGGCCTCAGCGGCCTCACCTGCAGCCTCATGTGCACAGCCGGATATTATGTGACACGTCCATGTGCCGTATTATCCCATAATGACGGGAAGGAATGCCATCCGATACTTATCCCCGGACAAGGAAGTACGAGGAGGCCTGTACGACTATATGTGTACACTCTGCAGCACATCACCTAAGCCTAGGGGTGCGATGTGCTGCACGGTGTGCAGGTGCATGTACAGTGGGGATCATTCATCATATAAATAATCATACAATCTGGGTCACGTCCATAATATTCAGTAAGGCTTTCTAGTGGCTTTCTAATATCCGAGCTCCCGGCAGTGCTATCCGTGTAGCGGCTGATCCTAGTCTTACCATTCGGGATGAGGGAGAGTGGATTCGGTTCCCTCTCTATGGCAGCAGTGTCCCTCTGATGATGCTCCCGCATTGTCCTGGCCCCGTAGGCTCCACCATGGTCGTCACAATGTGTCAGTGAAGGCGGGTACACGCTATTTCACAATGTTCAGGAATCCTCATGTGAACATTGAAGGTCCCATGCAAAGTCTGGGATATGCTCAGATATTAACTCTTTAGGCTCCTTGGAGTTGCCAGTCCCCCTGGTCCCATCTCTCAGGACTCGCCTCTTGTATTCCTTCTGTCTCGTTTTCTCTTGATTTCACGCAATAAATGAGAATTAACGTGAAATTGCCTGAAAGCTTCGTCTTCAGAAGAGCGGAGCGCGGCCGCTGGCGCTCATGACTAATGCGACAATCTCGTACTGCGCATTAGCGGGGAGGACGCCTTTCATGTGTGTGAGATGAAAGGCGAATGAGAGGGATTACAATCAGAAATCTGTTCTGTAAAACAATTACTTTCTCTAATTGCCAGCGATCTGCTCCGTGGTCGGGGGTCCGGGGGTCGCAGGGGAATCGCTTACAGTAATAGGGAATCAGTTTCTGACAGGTCTGTGATGATATTAGATGTATCTGTGATGGGAGATGATGGGGGTAATGTGTAGCCCAATAATAGACCAATAGTCATGACTTTTACATTCTATGTTCTATTATTAATAAGAAATATATTATTATGAGGGAATCCACTTGAATGTAGAAGCAGAGGAGCCTCTAGCCCAGGGATAACCCATTGACCTCTGTAGGATCATGGTGAGGGCATGCTCTGTGACCTGGAGGAGGAAGGCTGTGACCATGACCTATTGTGTTATCTCTGTACGTAAAGGTTTTACTTGTCAGTGTAATACAGCCTGTGTTGATAGTGAGAAGTGATCTCTACAGAACAGGAAGCATCAGGTTATTGTGAAGCAAAGTGGTTAGTGTGAAATTATCTAATGATATAATATCTTATACAGATAATGCAAAATAGAAATAAAAAGATCACAAAATAAATTGCTTAACAGGTATATATTAAATTATTTAAAAAATGCTATACAGAGTGTACATACAGAGCAATAAATAATTGTATGGGGTGACGGCCATAGTCTGGACAGGTGGGGTATGGGGTGACGGCCATAGTCTGGACAGGTAGGGTTTGGTGGCGACGGCCATAGTCTGGACAGGTGGGGTATGAAGTGACGACCATAGTCTAGACAGGTGGGGTATGAAGTGACGACCATAGTCTAGACAGGTGGGGTATGGGGCGACGACCATAGTCTAGACAGGTGGGGTATGAAGTGACGGCCATAGTCTGGACAGGTGGGGTATGGGGCGACGAACATAGTCTGGACAGGTGGGGTATGAAGTGACGGCCATAGTCTGGACAGGTGCGGTATGGGGCGACGACCATAGTCTAGACAGGTGGGGTATGGGGCGATGGCCATAGTCTGGACAGGTGGGGTATGGGGCGGTGGTCATAGTCTGGACATGTGGGGTATGGGGCGACGACCATAGTCTGGACAGGTGGGTTATGGGGAGACGGCCATAGTCTGGACAGGTGGGGTATAGGGTGACGGCCATAGTCTGGACAGGTGGGTTATGGGGAGACGGCCATAGTCTGGACAGGTAGGGTTTGGGGCGACGGCCATAGTCTGGACAGGTGGGATATGGGGCGACGACCATAGTCTAGACAGGTGGGGTATGAAGTGACGACCATAGTCTGGACAGGTGGGGTATGGGGCGACGACCATAGTCTAGACAGGTGGGGTATGAAGTGACGACCATAGTCTGGACAGGTGGGGTATGGGGCGACGACCATAGTCTAGACAGGTGGGGTATGAAGTGACGGCCATAGTCTGGACAGGTGCGGTATGGGGCGACGACCATAGTCTAGACAGGTGGGGTATGAAGTGACGGCCATAGTCTGGACAGGTGGGGTATGGGGCGACGACCATAGTCTGGACAGGTGGGGTATAGGGTGACGGCGATAGTCTGGACAGGTGGGGTATAGGGTGACGGCGATAGTCTGGACAGGTGGGGTATAGGGTGACGGCCATAGTCTGGACAGGTGGGGTATAGGGTGACGGCGATAGTCTGGACAGGTGGGGTATAGGGTGACGGCCATAGTCTGGACAGGTGGGGTATAGGGTGACGGCCATAGTATGGACAGGTGGGGTATAGGGTGACGGCCATAGTCTGGACAGGTGGGGTATAGGGTGACGGCCATAGTCTGGACAGGTGGGGTATAGGGTGACGGCCATAGTCTGGACAGGTGGGGTATAGGGTGACGGCCATAGTCTGGACAGGTGGGGTATAGGGTGACGGCCATAGTCTGGACAGGTGGGGTATAGGGTGACGGCCATAGTCTGGACAGGTGGGGTATAGGGTGACGGCCATAGTCTGGACAGGTGGGGTATAGGGTGACGGCCATAGTCTGGACAGGTGGGGTATAGGGTGACGGCCATAGTATGGACAGGGGGGGTATAGGGTGACGGCCATAGTATGGACAGGTGGGGTATAGGGTGACGGCCATAGTCTGGACAGGTGGGGTATAGGGTGACGGCCATAGTCTGGACAGGTGGGGTATAGGGTGACGGCCATAGTATGGACAGGTGGGGTATAGGGTGACGGCCATAGTATGGACAGGGGGGGTATAGGGTGACGGCCATAGTCTGGACAGGTGGGATATGGGGTGACGGCCATAGTCTGGACAGGTGGGATATGGGGTGACGGCCATTGTCTGGACAGGTGGGGTATAGGGTGACGGCCATAGTATGGACAGGTGCGGTATAGGGTGACGGCCATAGTCTGGACAGGTGGGGTATAGGGTGACGGCCATAGTCTGGACAGGTGGGATATGGGGTGACGGCCATTGTCTGGACAGGTGGGGTATAGGGTGACGGCCATAGTCTGGACAGGTGGGGTATGGGGCGGTGGCCATAGTCTGGACATGTGGGGTATGGGGCGACGTCCATAGTCTGGACAGGTGGGGTATGAAGTGACGGCCATAGTCTGGACAGGTGGGGTATGGGGCGACGAACATAGTCTGGACAGGTGGGGTATGGGGCGATGGCCATAGTCTGGACAGGTGGGGTATGGGGCGGTGGCCATAGTCTGGACATGTGGGGTATGGGGCGACGACCATAGTCTGGACAGGTGGGGTATGAAGTGACGGCCATAGTCTGGACAGGTGGGGTATGAAGTGACGGCCATAGTCTGGACATGTGGGGTATGGGGCGACGACCATAGTCTAGACAGGTGGGGTATGAAGTGACGGCCATAGTCTGGACAGGTGCGGTATGGGGCGACGACCATAGTCTAGACAGGTGGGGTATGGGGCGATGGCCATAGTCTGGACAGGTGGGGTATGGGGCGGTGGCCATAGTCTGGACATGTGGGGTATGGGGCGACGACCATAGTCTGGACAGGTGGGTTATGGGGAGACGGCCATAGTCTGGACAGGTGGGTTATGGGGAGACGGCCATAGTCTGGACAGGTAGGGTTTGGGGCGACGGCCATAGTCTGGACAGGTGGGATATGGGGCGACGACCATAGTCTAGACAGGTGGGGTATGAAGTGACGACCATAGTCTGGACAGGTGGGGTATGGGGCGACGACCATAGTCTAGACAGGTGGGGTATGAAGTGACGACCATAGTCTGGACAGGTGGGGTATGGGGCGACGACCATAGTCTAGACAGGTGGGGTATGAAGTGACGGCCATAGTCTGGACAGGTGCGGTATGGGGCGACGGCCATAGTCTAGACAGGTGGGGTATGAAGTGACGGCCATAGTCTGGACAGGTGGGGTATGGGGCGACGACCATAGTCTGGACAGGTGGGGTATAGGGTGACGGCCATAGTCTGGACAGGTGGGGTATAGGGTGACGGCGATAGTCTGGACAGGTGGGGTATAGGGTGACGGCCATAGTCTGGACAGGTGGGGTATAGGGTGACGGCCATAGTATGGACAGGTGGGGTATAGGGTGACGGCGATAGTATGGACAGGTGGGGTATAGGGTGACGGCGATAGTCTGGACAGGTGGGGTATGGGGCGACGACCATAGTCTGGACAGGTGGGGTATAGGGTGACGGCCATAGTCTGGACAGGTGGGGTATAGGGTGACGGCCATAGTATGGACAGGTGGGGTATAGGGTGACGGCGATAGTCTGGACAGGTGGGGTATAGGGTGACGGCCATAGTCTGGACAGGTGGGGTATAGGGTGACGGCCATAGTCTGGACAGGTGGGGTATAGGGTGACGGCCATAGTCTGGACAGGTGGGGTATAGGGTGACGGCCATAGTCTGGACAGGTGGGGTATAGGGTGACGGCCATAGTCTGGACAGGTGGGGTATAGGGTGACGGCCATAGTCTGGACAGGTGGGGTATAGGGTGACGGCCATAGTCTGGACAGGTGGGGTATAGGGTGACGGCCATAGTCTGGACAGGTGGGGTATAGGGTGACGGCCATAGTATGGACAGGTGGGGTATAGGGTGACGGCCATAGTATGGACAGGGGGGGTATAGGGTGACGGCCATAGTCTGGACAGGTGGGATATGGGGTGACGGCCATAGTCTGGACAGGTGGGATATGGGGTGACGGCCATTGTCTGGACAGGTGGGGTATAGGGTGACGGCCATAGTATGGACAGGTGCGGTATAGGGTGACGGCCATAGTCTGGACAGGTGGGGTATAGGGTGACGGCCATAGTCTGGACAGGTGGGATATGGGGTGACGGCCATTGTCTGGACAGGTGGGGTATAGGGTGACGGCCATAGTATGGACAGGTGCGGTATAGGGTGACGGCCATAGTCTGGACAGGTGGGGTATAGGGTGACGGCCATAGTCTGGACAGGTGGGGTATAGGGTGACGGCCATAGTCTGGACAGGTGGGGTATAGGGTGACGGCCATAGTCTGGACAGGTGGGGTATAGGGTGACGGCCATAGTCTGGACAGGTGGGGTATAGGGTGACGGCCATAGTCTGGACAGGTGGGGTATAGGGTGACGGCCATAGTCTGGACAGGTGCGGTATAGGGTGACGGCCATAGTCTGGACAGGTTGCTGGCTGTGATGATTTTCTTGCATAAATATTCGTCTTTTAACACTATTTACGCCTAGTAGTGATTTATATGTATTACTAAACTGTCATACTCCTCCTTGGCTAAAAACACTCCTCAAAAATGGTGAAAGGAGTGTTATTAGCCTTCAGGAACAATGTATGCGCGGCCTCTGCATGGCTGTGATCAGGATTGCGGCTGTACTTCCTGGGCTGCGGCTCGTTGCATCACAGTGATTTATGTTCTTGTATGTCCCAGCCCGAGCCTCTCTACGGTCCTGATAGATGACTGTGATACGGGAGGATCAGGCACAAGAGCCGCAGGTGTTTCATAAAATGTGCCTGGTGTGTGTATATAATCTGCCTAATAACATCTCACATACGGAGAGATATTCAGACCTGGATATTACAGCAATACATGTACAGGGAGGAGGATGTGTCTTATATACTGATCCCTGGTGCCATGTAACACATCACTGCCAATGCTGTACCCCCAGTCATGTGCTCAGCAAGGTCCGAAGCCGTGAGAGAGCATCCACACAGGACAGACCAAAAGTCTGCACTCACCTTCTCCTCCAAAGAGTTTTCTGTATTTTCATGACTATAATAATTGTAGATTCACATCAAAATTAAGGATTATCACGTGTGGGATTATAGACGAACTAAAACAGTGTGAGACCCCTGGAAATCTGCCCTATATTCCAGGTCCTTGTGCCGTGATCAGAAATCTGCCCTATATTCCAGGTCCTTGTGCCGTGATCACTGTGATTCTCTGGATGAGATACAAGAGGTAGTCACCTGGAGAGATACAAGAGGTAGTCACCTGGAGAGGTACAAGAGGTAGTCACCTGGAGAGGTACAAGAGGTAGTCACCTGGAGAGATGCAAGAGGTAGTCACCTGGAGAGATGCAAGAGGTAGTCACCTGGAGAGGTACAAGAGGTAGTCACCTGGAGAGGTACAAGAGGTAGTCACCTGGAGAGATACAAGAGGTAGTCACCTGGAGAGATACAAGAGGTAGTCACCTGGAGAGGTACAAGAGGTAGTCACCTGGAGAGATGCAAGAGGTAGTCACCTGGAGAGGTACAAGAGGTAGTCACCTGGAGAGGTACAAGAGGTAGTCACCTGGAGAGGTACAGGAGGTAGTCACCTGGAGAGATGCAAGAGGTAGTCACCTGGAGAGGTACAAGAGGTAGTCACCTGGAGAGATACAAGAGGTAGTCACCTGGAGAGATACAAGAGGTAGTCACCTGGAGAGATACAAGAGGTAGTCACCTGGAGAGATACAAGAGGTAGTCACCTGGAGAGGTACAAGAGGTAGTCACCTGGAGAGGTACAAGAGGTAGTCACCTGGAGAGGTTGTCATATGGGGTAATAAGGGGGACTTCCTGCCCTATAGATGGGGTTGGGATCAGTAGTCGGAGTCGGGTGGATACACGGCTGATCGTCCTACTGGATAGACTGGTAGAACTTGTATTATGGCCAGAAAAAAGCATCTAAGTAACGAAAAACCAGCGACCATCACTACTATAAGACATGAAGGTCAGTCCGAAAAATTGGGAGTAGAGTAGCTGCAAAAACCATCAAGCGCCACAAAGAAGCTGTACTGTATGTGTGTGGTGAAGGATTCAGCGGTCGCTGTGTAAGTACAGTGGGCTGCTGAGTGTACCCTGCGTTACACAGAGATTGGTGTCTCCTTGTGTGTGCACCCGCCGGGCACGGCTCCTCTGCTGAGGACATGATACTAATCACTGCTGGCGCTGCCTCCGCACCTTGTCTTGTGGGGGCCACATCTCCCCCCCACCTGCTTCCCAGTGACTGGAGAGGTAACTAGATGCAAATCACATCTCTGAGAAATTGCTGGGATTTTCTCTTCTAAGGTGGAAGTAAATATTTGTAGAATCCACCTCCCGACAAGCGCAGAAGTATTGGAGATTGTGGCTTATACTGCGTAGGGTGAGGGAGGACACATCTCCCTGTGCACAGCTCTGGCCCCCGCTCCGCTGTGCCCGGCAGTAGTGACATCTCCTGCAGGATTCCTCACACACAGACA
>NW_027285307.1:0-67927 GCF_040894005.1 Engystomops pustulosus | reverse complement strand
TATGATGGGTGATGTGGGTCCTGCAGTGGGGTGTACATTGGGTCCTGCTCCTATGTATGATCGGTGATGTGGGTCCTGCCCTGGGGTGTACATTGGGTCTGCTCACTCGTGTGATATTTTGATGGCTGATGTGGGTCCTGCAGTGGGGTGTACATTGGGTCCTGCTCCTATGTATGATCGGGTGATGTGGGTCCTGCAGTGGGGTGTACATTGGGTCCTGCTCTCTGTATGATGGGTGATGTGGGTCCTGCAGTGGGGTGTACATTGGGTCCTGCTCCTCTGTATGATGGGTGATGTGGGTCCTGCAGTGGGGTGTACATTGGGTCCTGCTCCTATGTATGATCGGTGATGTGGGTCCTGCAGTGGGGTGTACATTGGGTCCTGCTCCTCTGTATGATGGGTGATGTGGGTCCTGCAGTGGGGTGTACATTGGGTCCTGCTCCTCTGTATGATGGCTGATGTGGGTCCTGCAGTGGGGTGTACATTGGGTCCTGCTCCTCTGTATGATGGGTGATGTGGGTCCTGCAGTGGGGTGTACATTGGGTCCTGCTCCTCTGTATGATGGGTGATGTGGGTCCTGCAGTGGGGTGTACATTGGGTCCTGCTCCTCTGTATGATGGGTGATGTGGGTCCTGCAGTGGGGTGTACATTGGGTCCTGCTCCTCTGTATGATGGGTGATGTGGGTCCTGCAGTGGGGTGTACATTGGGTCCTGCTCCTCTGTATGATCGGTGATGTGGGTCCTGCAGTGGGGTGTACATTGGGTCCTGCTCCTCTGTATGATGGGTGATGTGGGTCCTGCAGTGGGGTGTACATTGGGTCCTGCTCCTCTGTATGATCGGTGATGTGGGTCCTGCAGTGGGGTGTACATTGGGTCCTGCTCCTCTGTATGATGGGTGATGTGGGTCCTGCAGTGGGGTGTACATTGGGTCCTGCTCCTCTGTATGATGGGTGATGTGGGTCCTGCAGTGGGGTGTACATTGGGTCCTGCTCCTCTGTATGATGGGTGATGTGGGTCCTGCAGTGGGGTGTACATTGGGTCCTGCTCCTCTGTATGATGGGTGATGTGGGTCCTGCAGTGGGGTGTACATTGGGTCCTGCTCCTCTGTATGATGGGTGATGTGGGTCCTGCAGTGGGGTGTACATTGGGTCCTGCTCCTCTGTATGATGGGTGATGTGGGTCCTGCAGTGGGGTGTACATTGGGTCCTGCTCCTCTGTATGATGGGTGATGTGGGTCCTGCAGTGGGGTGTACATTGGGTCCTGCTCCTCTGTATGATGGGTGATGTGGGTCCTGCAGTGGGGTGTACATTGGGTCCTGCTCCTCTGTATGATGGGTGATGTGGGTCCTGCAGTGGGGTGTACATTGGGTCCTGCTCCTCTGTATGATGGGTGATGTGGGTCCTGCAGTGGGGTGTACATTGGGTCCTGCTCCTCTGTATGATGGGTGATGTGGGTCCTGCAGTGGGGTGTACATTGGTCCTGCTCCTCTGTATGATGGGTGATGTGGGTCCTGCAGTGGGGTGTACATTGGGTCCTGCTCCTCTGTATGATGGGTGATGTGGGTCCTGCAGTGGGGTGTACATTGGGTCCTGCTCCTCTGTATGATGGGTGATGTGGGTCCTGCAGTGGGGTGTACATTGGGTCCTGCTCCTCTGTATGATGGGTGATGTGGGTCCTGCAGTGGGGTGTACATTGGGTCCTGCTCCTCTGTATGATGGGTGATGTGGGTCCTGCAGTGGGGTGTACATTGGGTCCTGCTCCTCTGTATGATGGGTGATGTGGGTCCTGCAGTGGGGTGTACATTGGGTCCTGCTCCTCTGTATGATGGGTGATGTGGGTCCTGCAGTGGGGTGTACATTGGGTCCTGCTCCTCTGTATGATGGGTGATGTGGGTCCTGCAGTGGGGTGTACATTGGGTCCTGCTCCTCTGTATGATGGGTGATGTGGGTCCTGCAGTGGGGTGTACATTGGGTCCTGCTCCTCTGTATGATGGGTGATGTGGGTCCTGCAGTGGGGTGTACATTGGGTCCTGCTCCTCTGTATGATCGGTGATGTGGGTCCTGCAGTGGGGTGTACATTGGGTCCTGCCTCCTCTGTATGATGGGTGATGTGGGTCCTGCAGTGGGGTGTACATTGGGTCCTGCTCCTCTGTATGATGGGTGATGTGGGTCCTGCAGTGGGGTGTACATTGGGTCCTGCTCCTCTGTATGATGGGTGATGTGGGTCCTGCAGTGGGGTGTACATTGGGTCCTGCTCCTCTGTATGATGGGTGATGTGGGTCCTGCAGTGGGGTGTACATTGGGTCCTGCTCCTCTGTATGATGGGTGATGTGGGTCCTGCAGTGGGGTGTACATTGGGTCCTGCTCCTCTGTATGATCGGTGATGTGGGTCCTGCAGTGGGGTGTACATTGGGTCCTGCTCCTCTGTATGATGGGTGATGTGGGTCCTGCAGTGGGGTGTACATTGGGTCCTGCTCCTCTGTATGATCGGTGATGTGGGTCCTGCAGTGGGGTGTACATTGGGTCCTGCTCCTCTGTATGATGGGTGATGTGGGTCCTGCAGTGGGGTGTACATTGGGTCCTGCTCCTCTGTATGATGGGTGATGTGGGTCCTGCAGTGGGGTGTACATTGGGTCCTGCTCCTCTGTATGATCGGTGATGTGGGTCCTGCAGTGGGGTGTACATTGGGTCCTGCTCCTCTGTATGATCGGTGATGTGGGTCCTGCAGTGGGGTGTACATTGGGTCCTGCTCCTCTGTATGATGGGTGATGTGGGTCCTGCAGTGGGGTGTACATTGGGTCCTGCTCCTCTGTATGATGGGTGATTGTTGGGTCCTGCAGTGGGGTGTACATTGGGTCCTGCTCCTCTGTATGATGGGTGATGTGGGTCCTGCAGTGGGGTGTACATTGGGTCCTGCTCCTCTGTATGATGGGTGATGTGGGTCCTGCAGTGGGGTGTACATTGGGTCCTGCTCCTCTGTATGATCGGTGATGTGGGTCCTGCAGTGGGGTGTACATTGGGTCCTGCTCCTCTGTATGATGGGTGATGTGGGTCCTGCAGTGGGGTGTACATTGGGTCCTGCTCCTCTGTATGATGGGTGATGTGGGTCCTGCAGTGGGGTGTACATTGGGTCCTGCTCCTCTGTATGATGGGTGATGTGGGTCCTGCAGTGGGGTGTACATTGGGTCCTGCTCCTCTGTATGATGGGTGATGTGGGTCCTGCAGTGGGGTGTACATTGGGTCCTGCTCCTCTGTATGATGGGTGATGTGGGTCCTGCAGTGGGGTGTACATTGGGTCCTGCTCCTCTGTATGATGGGTGATGTGGGTCCTGCAGTGGGGTGTACATTGGGTCCTGCTCCTCTGTATGATGGGTGATGTGGGTCCTGCAGTGGGGTGTACATTGGGTCCTGCTCCTCTGTATGATGGGTGATGTGGGTCCTGCAGTGGGGTGTACATTGGGTCCTGCTCCTCTGTATGATGGGTGATGTGGGTCCTGCAGTGGGGTGTACATTGGGTCCTGCTCCTCTGTATGATGGGTGATGTGGGTCCTGCAGTGGGGTGTACATTGGGTCCTGCTCCTCTGTATGATGGGTGATGTGGGTCCTGCAGTGGGGTGTACATTGGGTCCTGCTCCTCTGTATGATGGGTGATGTGGGTCCTGCAGTGGGGTGTACATTGGGTCCTGCTCCTCTGTATGATGGGTGATGTGGGTCCTGCAGTGGGGTGTACATTGGGTCCTGCTCCTCTGTATGATGGGTGATGTGGGTCCTGCAGTGGGGTGTACATTGGGTCCTGCTCCTCTGTATGATCGGTGATGTGGGTCCTGCAGTGGGGTGTACATTGGGTCCTGCTCCTCTGTATGATGGGTGATGTGGGTCCTGCAGTGGGGTGTACATTGGGTCCTGCTCCTCTGTATGATGGGTGATGTGGGTCCTGCAGTGGGGTGTACATTGGGTCCTGCTCCTCTGTATGATGGGTGATGTGGGTCCTGCAGTGGGGTGTACATTGGGTCCTGCTCCTCTGTATGATGGGTGATGTGGGTCCTGCAGTGGGGTGTACATTGGGTCCTGCTCCTCTGTATGATCGGTGATGTGGGTCCTGCAGTGGGGTGTACATTGGGTCCTGCTCCTCTGTATGATGGGTGATGTGGGTCCTGCAGTGGGATGTACATTGGGTCCTGCTCCTCTGTATGATGGGTGATGTGGGTCCTGCAGTGGGGTGTACATTGGGTCCTGCTCCTCTGTATGATGGGTGATGTGGGTCCTGCAGTGGGGTGTACATTGGGTCCTGCTCCTCTGTATGATGGGTGATGTGGGTCCTGCAGTGCGGTGTACATTGGGTCCTGCTCCTCTGTATGATCGGTGATGTGGGTCCTGCAGTGGGGTGTACATTGGGTCCTGCTCCTCTGTATGATCGGTGATGTGGGTCCTGCAGTGGGGTGTACATTGGGTCCTGCTCCTCTGTATGATGGGTGATGTGGGTCCTGCAGTGGGGTGTACATTGGGTCCTGCTCCTCTGTATGATCGGTGATGTGGGTCCTGCAGTGGGGTGTACATTGGGTCCTGCTCCTCTGTATGATGGGTGATGTGGGTCCTGCAGTGGGTGTACATTGGGTCCTGCTCCTCTGTATGATGGGTGATGTGGGTCCTGCAGTGGGGTGTACATTGGGTCCTGCTCCTCTGTATGATGGGTGATGTGGGTCCTGCAGTGGGGTGTACATTGGGTCCTGCTCCTCTGTATGATGGGTGATGTGGGTCCTGCAGTGGGGTGTACATTGGGTCCTGCTCCTCTGTATGATGGGTGATGTGGGTCCTGCAGTGGGGTGTACATTGGGTCCTGCTCCTCTGTATGATCGGTGATGTGGGTCCTGCAGTGGGGTGTACATTGGGTCCTGCTCCTCTGTATGATGGGTGATGTGGGTCCTGCAGTGGGGTGTACATTGGGTCCTGCTCCTCTGTATGATGGGTGATGTGGGTCCTGCAGTGGGGTGTACATTGGGTCCTGCTCCTCTGTATGATGGGTGATGTGGGTCCTGCAGTGGGGTGTACATTGGGTCCTGCTCCTCTGTATGATGGGTGATGTGGGTCCTGCAGTGGGGTGTACATTGGGTCCTGCTCCTCTGTATGATCGGTGATGTGGGTCCTGCAGTGGGGTGTACATTGGGTCCTGCTCCTCTGTATGATGGGTGATGTGGGTCCTGCAGTGGGGTGTACATTGGGTCCTGCTCCTCTGTATGATCGGTGATGTGGGTCCTGCAGTGGGGGTGTACATTGGGTCCTGCTCCTCTGTATGATGGGTGATGTGGGTCCTGCAGTGGGGTGTACATTGGGTCCTGTTCCTCTGTATGATCGGTGATGTGGGTCCTGCAGTGGGGTGTACATTGGGTCCTGCTCCTCTGTATGATGGGTGATGTGGGTCCTGCAGTGGGGTGTACATTGGGTCCTGCTCCTCTGTATGATGGGTGATGTGAGTCCTGCAGTGGGATGTACATTGGGTCCTGCTCCTCTGTATGATGGGTGATGTGGGTCCTGCAGTGGGGTGTACATTGGGTCCTGCTCCTCTGTATGATGGGTGATGTGGGTCCTGCAGTGGGGTGTACATTGGGTCCTGCTCCTCTGTATGATGGGTGATGTGGGTCCTGCAGTGGGGTGTACATTGGGTCCTGCTCCTCTGTATGATGGGTGATGTGGGTCCTGCAGTGGGGTGTACATTGGGTCCTGTTCCTCTGTATGATGGGTGATGTGGGTCCTGCAGTGGGGTGTACATTGGGTCCTGCTCCTCTGTATGATCGGTGATGTGGGTCCTGCAGTGGGGTGTACATTGGGTCCTGCTCCTCTGTATGATGGGTGATGTGGGTCCTGCAGTGGGGTGTACATTGGGTCCTGCTCCTCTGTATGATGGGTGATGTGGGTCCTGCAGTGGGGTGTACATTGGGTCCTGCTCCTCTGTATGATGGGTGATGTGGGTCCTGCAGTGGGGTGTACATTGGGTCCTGTTCCTCTGTATGATGGGTGATGTGGGTCCTGCAGTGGGGTGTACATTGGGTCCTGTTCCTCTGTATGATCGGTGATGTGGGTCCTGCAGTGGGGTGTACATTGGGTCCTGCTCCTCTGTATGATGGGTGATGTGGGTCCTGCAGTGCGGTGTACATTGGGTCCTGCTCCTCTGTATGATCGGTGATGTGGGTCCTGCAGTGGGGTGTACATTGGGTCCTGCTCCTCTGTATGATCGGTGATGTGGGTCCTGCAGTGGGGTGTACATTGGGTCCTGCTCCTCTGTATGATGGGTGATGTGGGTCCTGCAGTGGGGTGTACATTGGGTCCTGCTCCTCTGTATGATCGGTGATGTGGGTCCTGCAGTGGGGTGTACATTGGGTCCTGCTCCTCGGTATGATGGGTGATGTGGGTCCTGCAGTGGGGTGTACATTGGGTCCTGCTCCTCTGTATGATCGGTGATGTGGGTCCTGCAGTGGGGTGTACATTGGGTCCTGCTCCTCTGTATGATGGGTGATGTGGGTCCTGCAGTGGGGTGTACATTGGGTCCTGCTCCTCTGTATGATGGGTGATGTGGGTCCTGCAGTGGGGTGTACATTGGGTCCTGCTCCTCTGTATGATGGGTGATGTGGGTCCTGCAGTGGGGTGTACATTGGGTCCTGCTCCTCTGTATGATGGGTGATGTGGGTCCTGCAGTGGGGTGTACATTGGGTCCTGCTCCTCTGTATGATGGGTGATGTGGGTCCTGCAGTGGGGTGTACATTGGGTCCTGCTCCTCTGTATGATGGGTGATGTGGGTCCTGCAGTGGGGTGTACATTGGGTCCTGTTCCTCTGTATGATCGGTGATGTGGGTCCTGCAGTGGGATGTACATTGGGTCCTGCTCCTCTGTATGATCGGTGATGTGGGTCCTGCCGTGGGGTGTACATTGGGTCCTGCTCCTCTGTATGATGGGTGATGTGGGTCCTGCAGTGGGGTGTACATTGGGTCCTGCTCCTCTGTATGATGGGTGATGTGGGTCCTGCAGTGGGGTGTACATTGGGTCCTGCTCCTCTGTATGATGGGTGATGTGGGTCCTGCAGTGGGGTGTACATTGGGTCTGCTCCTCTGTATGATCGGTGATGTGGGTCCTGCAGTGGGGTGTACATTGGGTCCTGCTCCTCTGTATGATGGGTGATGTGGGTCCTGCAGTGGGGTGTACATTGGGTCCTGCTCCTCTGTATGATGGGTGATGTGGGTCCTGCAGTGGGATGTACATTGGGTCCTGCTCCTCTGTATGATGGGTGATGTGGGTCCTGCAGTGGGGTGTACATTGGGTCCTGCTCCTCTGTATGATGGGTGATGTGGGTCCTGCAGTGGGATGTACATTGGGTCCTGCTCCTCTGTATGATGGGTGATGTGGGTCCTGCAGTGGGGTGTACATTGGGTCCTGCTCCTCTGTATGATGGGTGATGTGAGTCCTGCAGTGGGATGTACATTGGGTCCTGCTCCTCTGTATGATGGGTGATGTGGGTCCTGCAGTGGGGTGTACATTGGGTCCTGCTCCTCTGTATGATGGGTGATGTGGGTCCTGCAGTGGGGTGTACATTGGGTCCTGCTCCTCTGTATGATGGGTGATGTGGGTCCTGCAGTGGGGTGTACATTGGGTCCTGCTCCTCTGTATGATGGGTGATGTGGGTCCTGCAGTGGGGTGTACATTGGGTCCTGCTCCTCTGTATGATGGGTGATGTGGGTCCTGCAGTGGGGTGTACATTGGGTCCTGTTCCTCTGTATGATGGGTGATGTGGGTCCTGCAGTGGGGTGTACATTGGGTCCTGCTCCTCTGTATGATGGGTGATGTGGGTCCTGCAGTGGGGTGTACATTGGGTCCTGCTCCTCTGTATGATGGGTGATGTGGGTCCTGCAGTGGGATGTACATTGGGTCCTGCTCCTCTGTATGATGGGTGATGTGGGTCCTGCAGTGGGGTGTACATTGGGTCCTGCTCCTCTGTATGATGGGTGATGTGGGTCCTGCAGTGGGGTGTACATTGGGTCCTGCTCCTCTGTATGATGGGTGATGTGGGTCCTGCAGTGGGGTGTACATTGGGTCCTGCTCCTCTGTATGATGGGTGATGTGGGTCCTGCAGTGGGGTGTACATTGGGTCCTGCTCCTCTGTATGATGGGTGATGTGGGTCCTGCAGTGGGGTGTACATTGGGTCCTGTTCCTCTGTATGATGGGTGATGTGGGTCCTGCAGTGGGGTGTACATTGGGTCCTGCTCCTCTGTATGATGGGTGATGTGGGTCCTGCAGTGGGGTGTACATTGGGTCCTGCTCCTCTGTATGATCGGTGATGTGGGTCCTGCAGTGGGGTGTACATTGGGTCCTGCTCCTCTGTATGATGGGTGATGTGGGTCCTGCAGTGGGGTGTACATTGGGTCCTGCTCCTCTGTATGATGGGTGATGTGGGTCCTGCAGTGGGGTGTACATTGGGTCCTGCTCCTCTGTATGATGGGTGATGTGGGTCCTGCAGTGGGGTGTACATTGGGTCCTGCTCCTCTGTATGATGGGTGATGTGGGTCCTGCAGTGGGGTGTACATTGGGTCCTGCTCCTCTGTATGATGGGTGATGTGGGTCCTGCAGTGGGGTGTACATTGGGTCCTGCTCCTCTGTATGATGGGTGATGTGGGTCCTGCAGTGGGGTGTACATTGGGTCCTGCTCCTCTGTATGATGGGTGAGGTGGGTCCTGCAGTGGGGTGTACATTGGGTCCTGTTCCTCTGTATGATGGGTGATGTGGGTCCTGCAGTGGGGTGTACATTGGGTCCTGCTCCTCTGTATGATGGGTGATGTGGGTCCTGCAGTGGGGTGTACATTGGGTCCTGCTCCTCTGTATGATGGGTGATGTGGGTCCTGCAGTGGGGTGTACATTGGGTCCTGCTCCTCTGTATGATGGGTGATGTGGGTCCTGCAGTGGGGTGTACATTGGGTCCTGCTCCTCTGTATGATGGGTGATGTGGGTCCTGCAGTGGGGTGTACATTGGGTCCTGCTCCTCTGTATGATGGGTGAGGTGGGTCCTGCAGTGGGGTGTACATTGGGTCCTGTTCCTCTGTATGATCGGTGATGTGGGTCCTGCAGTGGGGTGTACATTGGGTCCTGCTCCTCTGTATGATGGGTGATGTGGGTCCTGCAGTGGGGTGTACATTGGGTCCTGCTCCTCTGTATGATCGGTGATGTGGGTCCTGCAGTGGGGTGTACATTGGGTCCTGCTCCTCTGTATGATGGGTGATGTGGGTCCTGCAGTGGGGTGTACATTGGGTCCTGTTCCTCTGTATGATGGGTGATGTGGGTCCTGCAGTGGGGTGCACATTGGGTCCTGCTCTCTGTATGATGGGTGATGTGGGTCCTGCAGTGGGGTGTACATTGGGTCCTGTTCCTCTGTATGATGGGTGATGTGGGTCCTGCAGTGGGGTGTACATTGGGTCCTGCTCCTCTGTATGATGGGTGATGTGGGTCCTGCAGTGGGGTGTACATTGGGTCCTGCTCCTCTGTATGATGGGTGAGGTGGGTCCTGCAGTGGGGTGTACATTGGGTCCTGTTCCTCTGTATGATGGGTGATGTGGGTCCTGCAGTGGGGTGTACATTGGGTCCTGCTCCTCTGTATGATGGGTGATGTGGGTCCTGCAGTGGGGTGTACATTGGGTCCTGTTCCTCTGTATGATCGGTGATGTGGGTCCTGCAGTGGGATGTACATTGGGTCCTGCTCCTCTGTATGATGGGTGATGTGGGTCCTGCAGTGGGGTGTACATTGGGTCCTGCTCCTCTGTATGATCAGTGATGTGGGTCCTGCAGTGGGGTGTACATTGGGTCCTGCTCCTCTGTATGATCGGTGATGTGGGTCCTGCAGTGGGGTGTACATTGGGTCCTGCTCCTCTGTATGATCAGTGATGTGGGTCCTGCAGTGGGGTGTACATTGGGTCCTGCTCCTCTGTATGATCGGTGATGTGGGTCCTGCAGTGGGGTGTACATTGGGTCCTGCTCCTCTGTATGATCGGTGATGTGGGTCCTGCAGTGGGGTGTACATTGGGTCCTGCTCCTCTGTATGATGGGTGATGTGGGTCCTGCAGTGGGGTGTACATTGGGTCCTGTTCCTCTGTATGATGGGTGATGTGGGTCCTGCAGTGGGGTGTACATTGGGTCCTGCTCCTCTGTATGATCGGTGATGTGGGTCCTGCAGTGGGGTGTACATTGGGTCCTGCTCCTCGGTGTGATCTGTATGCAGTGTCGCAGTCTGTCTTGGCCCCGGGGACGTCCCGCATTCTCATTGGTGCGGATTCTGTGTAATGAGATGCTGCTCTGTAAGGAATGTCACAGGTCACTACACAAGCTGCACACTCCTCAGTCCCCTCCCCCCTGTGTGGAGCTCTGCTGCCCCCGCTGGCCGGGTCTGTGCGCTGCGCGCTGCTGTAATCCCTTCCTAATCCGCTGGAGCAGAGTTGATGGGTTTACGGGCGGTAAGTGGCGGCTCAGCCGGGTCATGTGACCACTTTCGGATTTCTGAACGGGAGGTTTTTTCCATCTTTTGGTTTCCGCCATTACTGGAGTTTATCGGGAGGTGGCGGCCCCCCACATGACACTTGGGCAACTGAGATTTTGGGGTCACTTTTGGTCACTTATGTGAAGCCTCTGCCTTCTATACTTGGTGTAGGCGGGGCTCAGGGGGCAGCCTCTGCTTACTGATCTGTGTCCCCGCCCCTGAGGAGCCACCTGCCAGAAATCCATCCCTTTATGTTCATGGAGCCCAGGTGCAGCGGTTCTGGTCCCAGAAAGCGCACCCATGCTGGATCATACCAATCATTGCATTTAGGGGAGGGGTGATGCATAGTCACGCCCACAAAGCACTTTCCCTTGTGCTCTCCCTGTGACGCTAAGCCCAGAGGAGCAGAACTCTGACAGCTGCTGTTTGTTACAATGTGTCACTGAGAGATTTTACTGTGCAGAATATACAAGGGGGGGGGGGGAGTGATACAATGTATACAGTGTGATTGCTGCACGAGACCCCAATACGGGTGACTCCGGCTCCCCTCCGGTACATGTACACTCAGTGATAGGGGGGCTCCTCCGGTACATGTACACTCAGTGATAGGGGGAGCTCCTCCGGTACATGTACACTCAGTGATAGGGGGGGCTCCTCCGGTACATGTACACTCAGTGATAGGGGGGCTCCTCCGGTACATGTACACTCAGTGATAGGGGGAGCTCCTCCGGTACATGTACACTCAGTGATAGGGGGGGCTCCTCCGGTACATGTACACTCAGTGATAGGGGGGGCTCCTCCGGTACATGTACACTCAGTGATAGGGGGGGCTCCTCCGGTACATGTACACTCAGTGATAGGGGGGGCTCCTCCGGTACATGTACACTCAGTGATAGGGGGGCTCCTCCGGTACATGTACACTCAGTGATAGGGGGGCTCCTCCGGTACATGTACGCTCAGTGATAGGGGGGGCTCCTCCGGTACATGTACACTCAGTGATAGGGGGGGCTCCTCCGGTACATGTACACTCAGTGATAGGGGGGCTCCTCCGGTACATGTACACTCAGTGATAGGGGGGGCTCCTCCGGTACATGTACGCTCAGTGATAGGGGGGCTCCTCCGGTACATGTACGCTCAGTGATAGGGGGGGCTCCTCCGGTACATGTACACTCAGTGATAGGGGGAGCTCCTCCGGTACATGTACACTCAGTGATAGGGGGAGCTCCTCCGGTACATGTACACTCAGTGATAGGGGGGGGCTCCCCTCCGGTACATGTACACTCAGTGATAGGGGAGCTCCTCCGGTACATGTACACTCAGTGATAGGGGGGCTCCTCCGGTACATGTACACTCAGTGATAGGGGGGGCTCCTCCGGTACATGTACGCTCAGTGATAGGGGGGCTCCTCCGGTACATGTACGCTCAGTGATAGGGGGGCTCCTCCGGTACATGTACACTCAGTGATAGGGGAGCTCCTCCGGTACATGTACACTCAGTGATAGGGGGGGCTCCTCCGGTACATGTACACTCAGTGATAGGGGGGCTCCTCCGGTACATGTACACTCAGTGATAGGGGGGGCTCCTCCGGTACATGTACACTCAGTGATAGGGGAGCTCCTCCGGTACATGTACACTCAGTGATAGGGGGGGCTCCTCCGGTACATGTACACTCAGTGATAGGGGAGCTCCTCCGGTACATGTACACTCAGTGATAGGGGGGCTCCTCTGGTACATGTACACTCAGTGATAGGGGGGGCTCCTCCGGTACATGTACACTCAGTGATAGGGGGGGCTCCTCCGGTACATGTACACTCAGTGATAGGGGGGGCTCCTCCGGTACATGTACACTCAGTGATAGGGGGGCTCCTCCGGTACATGTACACTCAGTGATAGGGGGGCTCCTCCGGTACATGTACACTCAGTGATAGGGGGGCTCCTCCGGTACATGTACACTCAGTGATAGGGGGGCTCCTCCGGTACATGTACACTCAGTGATGGGGGGGCTCCTCCGGTACATGTACACTCAGTGATGGGGGGGCTCCTCCGGTACATGTACACTCAGTGATAGGGGGGGCTCCTCCGGTACATGTACACTCAGTGATAGGGGGGCTCCTCCGGTACATGTACACTCAGTGATAGGGGGGGCTCCTCCGGTACATGTACGCTCAGTGATAGGGGGGCTCCTCCGGTACATGTACACTCAGTGATAGGGGAGCTCCTCCGGTACATGTACACTCAGTGATAGGGGGGCTCCTCCGGTACATGTACACTCAGTGATAGGGGGGGCTCCTCCGGTACATGTACACTCAGTGATAGGGGGGGCTCCTCCGGTACATGTACACTCAGTGATAGGGGGGGCTCCTCCGGTACATGTACACTCAGTGATAGGGGGGCTCCTCCGGTACATGTACGCTCAGTGATAGGGGGGGCTCCTCCGGTACATGTACACTCAGTGATAGGGGGGGCTCCTCCGGTACATGTACACTCAGTGATAGGGGGGGCTCCTCCGGTACATGTACACTCAGTGATAGGGGGGCTCCTCCGGTACATGTACACTCAGTGATAGGGGGGCTCCTCCGGTACATGTACACTCAGTGATAGGGGGGGGTTCCTCCGGTACATGTACACTCAGTGATAGGGGGGGCTCCTCCGGTACATGTACACTCAGTGATAGGGGGGGCTCCTCCGGTACATGTACAGTCAGTGATAGGGGGGGCTCCTCCGGTACATGTACACTCAGTGATAGGGGGGGCTCCTCCGGTACATGTACACTCAGTGATAGGGGGGGCTCCTCCGGTACATGTACACTCAGTGATAGGGGGGGCTCCTCCGGTACATGTACACTCAGTGATAGGGGGGGCTCCTCCGGTACATGTACACTCAGTGATAGGGGGGGCTCCTCCGGTACATGTACACTCAGTGATAGGGGGGGCTCCTCCGGTACATGTACACTCAGTGATAGGGGGGGCTCCTCCGGTACATGTACACTCAGTGATAGGGGGGCTACTCCGGTACATGTACACTCAGTGATAGGGGGGCTCCTCCGGTACATGTACACTCAGTGATAGGGGGGCTCCTCCGGTACATGTACACTCAGTGATAGGGGGGCTCCTCCGGTACATGTACACTCAGTGATAGGGGGGCTACTCCGGTACATGTACACTCAGTGATAGGGGGGCTCGCTGACACTTGGGACGTTCCAGTTTTGATGCTGTACAATATTGATCACAGCTCTGGAGTATAATGCAGAGTTTTGTGCCCTTGTTATATGACGGTTGCTGTTCCCCCTCTGTCCACTCGGGGCAGTCATGTCCCCCTGTATGATTATGCCCCGGTGATCTGTATGTTGAGGATGAGTGGCTGAGTGGCGCCCCCTGCTGGGCATGGCCTTGTCCCCCTGCAGTGTTTGTAGGGGGCTGCACATTCGCTCTCATTGGGTCCTTCTTGCTGACGGTTTCCACTCTGTGTTTGCAGGACCCCCGGAGTAAGCACAAGTTTAAGATCCACACATATGGGAGTCCGACATTCTGCGACCACTGCGGCTCCCTGCTGTACGGCCTAATCCACCAGGGGATGAAGTGTGAGAGTAAGTAGCAGCTCTGCTCCTCGGGGGTGGGACTAAGAAACTGATTACCCTCAAGTCTGTAGGTGCCTGGTTCTCTCCATATTCATGCAGTACAGGCCGCCGCCTGCAGGGGGCACCTGTGAATGATGTAGTTTTCTCTAATACATAGCATTGCATCTACTGCCCAGATGCATTGAAACAGATCCTCAGCTGTGTTAAATATAAGATAAATTTTGGATCTATACAGTAGACATCCGCCATCTTCCTGCCCCCGGCTTCTGCCATGTGAACAGGCGCTTATTAGCAGCAATGACAACAACTCCAAATGTCCAGATACACAGAGCGCCACCTACCTGCCTGCACTAGAAGTATATCACTACATACACATTATACACCACCACTAGGGGGAGCTCACTACATACAGATTATACATCACCACTAGGAGGAGATCACTACATACAGATTATACACCACCACTAGGAGGAGATCACTACATACACATTATACACCACCACTAGGGGGAGATCACTACATACACATTATACACCACCACTAGGAGGAGATCACTACATACACATTATACACCACCACTAGGAGGAGATCACTACATACACATTATACATCATCACTAGGGGGAGATCACTACATACACATTATACACCACCACTAGGGGGAGATCACTACATACACATTATACACCACCACTAGGGGGAGATCACTACATACAGATTATACACCACCACTAGGGGGAGATCACTACATACAGATTATACACCACCACTAGGGGGAGGTCACTACATACACATTATACACCACCACTAGGGGGAGATCACTACATACACATTATACACCACCACTAGGAGGAGATCACTACATACATATTATACACCACCACTAGGGGGAGGTCACTACATACACATTATACACCACCACTAGGGGGAGATCACTACATACACATTATACACCACCACTAGGGGGAGATCACTACATACATATTATACACCACCACTAGGAGGAGATCACTACATACACATTATACACCACCACTAGGAGGAGATCACTACATACACATTATACACCACCACTAGGGGGAGATCACTACATACACATTATACACCACCACTAGGAGGAGCTCACTACATACAGATTATACACCACCACTAGGAGGAGCTCACTACATACAGATTATACACCACCACTAGGGGGAGATCACTACATACACATTATACACCACCACTAGGAGGAGATCACTACATACACATTATACACCACCACTAGGGGGAGATCACTACATACACATTATACACCACCACTAGGAGGAGATCACTACATACACATTATACACCACTACTAGGGGGAGCTCACTACATACAGATTATACACCACCACTAGGAGGAGATCACTACATACACATTATACACCACCACTAGGAGGAGATCACTACATACACATTATACACCACCACTAGGAGGAGATCACTACATACACATTATACACCACCACTAGGAGGAGATCACTACATACACATTATACACCACCACTAGGGGGAGCTCACTACATACAGATTATACATCACCACTAGGAGGAGATCACTACATACAGATTATATACCACCACTAGGGGGAGCTCACTACATACACATTATACACCACCACTAGGGGGAGATCACTACATACAGATTATACACCACCACTAGGAGGAGATCACTACATACAGATTATACACCACCACTAGGGGGAGATCACTACATACACATTATACACCACCACTAGGAGGAGATCACTACATACACATTATACACCACCACTAGGAGGAGATCACTACATACACATTATACACCACCACTAGGGGGAGATCACTACATACACATTATACACCACCACTAGGGGGAGATCACTACATACAGATTATACACCACCACTAGGAGGAGATCACTACATACACATTATACACCACCACTAGGAGGAGCTCACTACATACACATTATACACCACCACTAGGGGGAGATCACTACATACACATTATACACCACCACTAGGGGGAGCTCACTACATACACATTATACACCACCACTAGGGGGAGATCACTACATACACATTATACACCACCACTAGGAGGAGATCACTACATACAGATTATACACCACCACTAGGGGGAGATCACTACATACAGATTATACACCACCACTAGGGGGAGATCACTACATACAGATTATACACCACCACTAGGGGGAGATCACTACATACACATTATACACCACCACTAGGGGGAGATCACTACATACACATTATACACCACCACTAGGAGGAGATCACTACATACACATTATACACCACCACTAGGAGGAGATCACTACATACACATTATACACCACCACTAGGGGGAGATCACTACATACACATTATACACCACCACTAGGGGGAGATCACTACATACAGATTATACACCACCACTAGGGGGAGATCACTACATACACATTATACACCACCACTAGGGAGAGATCACTACATACACATTATACACCACCACTAGGAGGAGATCACTACATACACATTATACACCACCACTAGGGGGAGATCACTACATACAGATTATACACCACCACTAGGAGGAGATCACTACATACAGATTATACACCACCACTAGGAGGAGATCACTACATACACATTATACACCACCACTAGGAGGAGATCACTACATACACATTATATACCACCACTAGGGGGAGATCACTACATACACATTATACACCACCACTAGGAGGAGATCACTACATACAGATTATACACCACCACTAGGAGGAGATCACTACATACACATTATACACCACCACTAGGGGGAGATCACTACATACACATTATACACCACCACTAGGGGGAGATCACTACATACAGATTATACACCACCACTAGGGGGAGATCACTACATACACATTATACACCACCACTAGGAGGAGATCACTACATACACATTATACACCACCACTAGGGGGAGATCACTACATACACATTATACACCACCACTAGGGGGAGATCACTACATACAGATTATACACCACCACTAGGGGGAGATCACTACATACACATTATACACCACCACTAGGAGGAGATCACTACATACACATTATACACCACCACTAGGAGGAGATCACTACATACAGATTATACATCACCACTAGGGGGAGCTCACTACATACAGATTATACACCACCACTAGGGGGAGATCACTATATACAGATTATACACCACCACTAGGAGGAGCTCACTACATACACATTATACACCACCACTAGGGGGAGATCACTACATACACATTATACACCACCACTAGGGGGAGATCACTACATACACATTATACACCACCACTAGGGGGAGATCACTACATACACATTATACACCACCACTAGGAGAAGATCATTACATACACATTATACACCACCACTAGGAGGAGATCATTACATACACATTATACATCACCACTAGGGGGAGATCACTACATACACATTATACATCACCACTAGGGGGAGATCACTACATACACATTATACACCACCACTAGGAGGAGATCACTACATACACATTATACACCACCACTAGGAGGAGATCACTACATACACATTATACATCACCACTAGGGGGAGATCACTACATACACATTATACACCACCACTAGGAGAAGATCATTACATACACATTATACATCACCACTAGGGGGAGATCACTACATACAGATTATACACCACCACTAGGGGGAGATCACTACATACACATTATACACCACCACTAGGAGGAGATCACTGCATACACATTATACACCACCACTAGGGGGAGATCACTACATACACATTATACACCACCACTAGGGGGAGGTCACTACATACAGATTATACACCACCACTAGGAGGAGATCACTACATACACATTATACACCACCACTAGGGGGAGATCACTACATACACATTATACACCACCACTAGGGAGAGATCACTACATACACATTATACACCACCACTAGGGGGAGATCACTACATACAGATTATACATCAACACTAGGGGGAGATCACTACATACAAATTATACACCACCACTAGGAGAAGATCATTACATACACATTATACACCACCACTAGGGGGAGATCACTACATACACATTATACACCACCACTAGGAGGAGATCACTACATACACATTATACACCACCACTAGGAGGAGATCACTACATACAGATTATACACCACCACTAGGGGAGATCACTACATACAGATTATACACCACCACTAGGGGGAGATCACTACATACACATTATACACCACCACTAGGGGGAGATCACTACATACAGATTATACACCACCACTAGGGGGAGATCACTACATACACATTATACACCACCACCAGGGGGAGATCACTACATACACATTATACACCACCACTAGGGGGAGATCACTACATACACATTATACACCACCACTAGGAGGAGCTCACTACATACACATTATACACCACCACTAGGAGGAGCTCACTA
This sequence comes from Engystomops pustulosus, assembly GCF_040894005.1. Classification (NCBI taxonomy): domain Eukaryota; kingdom Metazoa; phylum Chordata; class Amphibia; order Anura; family Leptodactylidae; genus Engystomops; species Engystomops pustulosus. The sequence continues at coordinate 49,334 of NW_027285307.1, read as the reverse complement.
CATACACATTATACACCACCACTAGGGGGAGATCACTACATACACATTATACACCACCACTAGGAGGAGGTCACTACATACACATTATACACCACCACTAGGAGGAGGTCACTACATACAGATTATACACCACCACTAGGAGGAGATCACTACATACAGATTATACACCACCACTAGGAGGAGATCACTACATACAGATTATACACCACCACTAGGGGGAGATCACTACATACAGATTATACACCACCACTAGGAGGAGATCACTACATACAGATTATACACCACCACTAGGAGGAGATCACTACATACACATTATACACCACCACTAGGAGGAGCTCACTACATACACATTATACACCACCACTAGGAGGAGCTCACTACATACACATTATACACCACCACTAGGGGGAGATCACTACATACACATTATACACCACCACTAGGAGAAGATCATTACATACACATTATACACCACCACTAGGAGGAGATCATTACATACACATTATACATCACCACTAGGAGGAGATCACTACATACAGATTATACACCACCACTAGGGGGACATCACTACATACACATTATACACCACCACTAGGAGGAGGTCACTACATACAGATTATACACCACCACTAGGAGGAGATCACTACATACAGATTATACACCACCACTAGGAGGAGATCACTACATACAGATTATACACCACCACTAGGAGGAGATCACTACATACACATTATACACCACCACTAGGAGGAGCTCACTACATACACATTATACACCACCACTAGGGGGAGATCACTACATACACATTATACACCACCACTAGGGGGAGATCACTACATACACATTATACACCACCACTAGGGGGAGATCACTACATACAGAGTATACACCACCACTAGGGGGAGATCACTACATACACATTATACACCAACACTAGGGGGAGATCACTACATACACATTATACACCAACACTAGGGGGAGATCACTACATACACATTATACACCACCACTAGGAGGAGCTCACTACATACACATTATACACCACCACTAGGGGGAGATCACTACATACACATTATACACCACCACTAGGGGGAGATCACTACATACAGAGTATACACCACCACTAGGGGGAGATCACTACATACACATTATACACCAACACTAGGGGGAGATCACTACATACACATTATACACCACCACTAGGGGGAGATCACTACATACACATTATACACCACCACTAGGGGGAGATCACTACATACAGAGTATACACCACCACTAGGGGGAGATCACTACATACACATTATACACCAACACTAGGGGGAGATCACTACATACACATTATACACCACCACTAGGGGGAGATCACTACATACACATTATACACCACCACTAGGAGGAGCTCACTACATACACATTATACACCACCACTAGGGGGAGATCACTACATACACATTATACACCACCACTAGGAGGAGATCACTACATACACATTATACACCACCACTAGGAGGAGCTCACTACATACACATTATACACCACCACTAGGAGGAGCTCACTACATACACATTATACACCACCACTAGGGGGAGATCACTACATACACATTATACACCACCACTAGGAGAAGATCATTACATACACATTATACACCACCACTAGGAGGAGATCATTACATACACATTATACATCACCACTAGGAGGAGGTCACTACATACACATTATACACCACCACTAGGAGGAGGTCACTACATACAGATTATACACCACCACTAGGAGGAGATCACTACATACAGATTATACACCACCACTAGGAGGAGATCACTACATACAGATTATACACCACCACTAGGGGGAGATCACTACATACACATTATACACCACCACTAGGGGGAGCTCACTACATACACATTATACACCACCACTAGGGGGAGATCACTACATACACATTATACACCACCACTAGGGGGAGATCACTACATACACATTATACACCACCACTAGGGGGAGATCACTACATACACATTATACACCACCACTAGGAGGAGATCACTACATACACATTATACACCACCACTAGGAGGAGCTCACTACATACACATTATACACCACCACTAGGAGGAGATCACTACATACACATTATACACCACCACTAGGAGGAGATCACTACATACACATTATACACCACCACTAGGGGGAGATCACTACATACACATTATACACCACCACTAGGGGGAGATCACTACATACACATTATACACCACCACTAGGGGGAGCTCACTACATACACATTATACACCACCACTAGGGGGAGATCACTACATACACATTATACACCACCACTAGGAGGAGATCACTACATACACATTATACACCACCACTAGGAGGAGCTCACTACATACACATTATACACCACCACTAGGAGGAGCTCACTACATACACATTATACACCACCACTAGGGGGAGATCACTACATACACATTATACACCACCACTAGGAGAAGATCATTACATACACATTATACACCACCACTAGGAGGAGATCATTACATACACATTATACATCACCACTAGGAGGAGGTCACTACATACACATTATACACCACCACTAGGGGGAGATCACTACATACAGATTATACACCACCACTAGGGGGAGATCACTACATACAGATTATACACCACCACTAGGGGGAGATCACTACATACACATTATACACCACCACTAGGAGGAGATCACTACATACACATTATACACCACCACTAGGGGGAGATCACTACATACACATTATACACCACCACTAGGAGGAGATCACTACATACAGATTAACTACATACAGATTATACACCACCACTAGGGGGAGATCACTACATACACATTATACACCACCACTAGGAGGAGATCACTGCATACACATTATACACCACCACTAGGAGGAGATCACTACATACACATTATACACCACCACTAGGAGGAGATCACTACATACAGATTATACACCACCACTAGGGGGAGCTCACTACATACACATTATACACCACCACTAGGAAGAGATCACTACATACACATTATACACCACCACTAGGAGGAGATCACTACATACACATTATACACCACCACTAGGGGGAGATCACTACATACAGATTATACACCACCACTAGGGGGAGATCACTACATACACATTATACACCACCACTAGGAGGAGATCACTACATACACATTATACACCACCACTAGGAGGAGGTCACTACATATACATTATACACCACCACTAGGGGGAGATCACTACATACAGATTATACACCACCACTAGGGGGAGATCACTACATACAGATTATACACCACCACTAGGGGGAGATCACTACATACACATTATACACCACCACTAGGAGGAGATCACTACATACACATTATACACCACCACTAGGGGGAGCTCACTACATACACATTATACACCACCACTAGGAGGAGATCACTACATACACATTATACACCACCACTAGGAGGAGGTCACTACATACACATTATACACCACCACTAGGGGGAGATCACTACATACAGATTATACACCACCACTAGGGGGAGATCACTACATACAGATTATACACCACCACTAGGGGGAGATCACTACATACACATTATACACCACCACTAGGGGGAGATCACTACATACACATTATACACCACCACTAGGGGGAGATCACTACATACACATTATACACCACCACTAGGGGGAGATCACTACATACACATTATACACCACCACTAGGGGAGATCACTACATACAGATTATACACCACCACTAGGGGGAGATCACTACATACACATTATACACCACCACTAGGGGGAGATCACTACATACACATTATACACCACCACTAGGAGGAGATCACTACATACACATTATACACCACCACTAGGGGGAGATCACTACATACACATTATACACCACCACTAGGGGGAGATCACTACATACAGATTATACACCACCACTAGGAGGAGATCACTACATACAGATTATACACCACCACTAGGGGGAGATCACTACATACACATTATACACCACCACTAGGGGGAGATCACTACATACACATTATACACCACCACTAGGGGGAGATCACTACATACAGACTATACACCACCACTAGGGGGAGATCACTACATACACATTATACACCACCACTAGGGGGAGATCATTACATACACATTATACACCACCACTAGGGGGAGATCACTACATACAGACTATACACCACCACTAGGAGGAGATCATTACATACACATTATACACCACCACTAGGGGGAGATCACTACATACACATTATACACCACCACTAGGGGAGATCACTACATACACATTATACATCACCACTAGGGGGAGATCACTACATACACATTATACACCACCACTAGGGGGAGATCACTACATACAGATTATACACCACCACTAGGGGGAGATCACTACATACAGATTATACACCACCACTAGGGGGAGATCACTACATACACATTATACACCACCACTAGGAGGAGATCACTACATACACATTATACACCACCACTAGGAGGAGATCACTACATACACATTATACACCACCACTAGGGGGAGATCACTACATACACATTATACACCACCACTAGGAGGAGATCACTACATACAGATTATACACCACCACTAGGGGGAGATCACTACATACACATTATACACCACCACTAGGGGGAGATCACTACATACAGATTATACACCACCACTAGGGGGAGATCACTACATACACATTATACACCACCACTAGGGGGAGATCACTACATACAGATTATACACCACCACTAGGGGGAGATCACTACATACACATTATACACCACCACTAGGAGGAGATCACTACATACACATTATACACCACCACTAGGGGGAGATCACTACATACACATTATACACCACCACTAGGAGGAGATCACTACATACAGATTATACACCACCACTAGGGGGAGATCACTACATACACATTATACACCACCACTAGGGGGAGATCACTACATACAGATTATACACCACCACTAGGGGGAGATCACTACATACACATTATACACCACCACTAGGGGGAGATCACTACATACAGATTATACACCACCACTAGGGGGAGATCACTACATACACATTATACACCACCACTAGGAGGAGATCACTACATACACATTATACACCACCACTAGGAGGAGATCACTTCATACAGATTATACACCACCACTAGGGGGAGATCACTACATACACATTATACACCACCACTAGGAGGAGCTCACTACATGCACATTATACACCACCACTAGGGGGAGATCACTACATACACATTATACACCACCACTAGGGGGAGATCACTACATACACATTATACACCACCACTAGGAGGAGCTCACTACATACACATTATACACCACCACTAGGGGGAGATCACTACATACACATTATACACCACCACTAGGGGGAGCTCACTACATACAGATTATACACCACCACTAGGGGGAGATCACTGCATACACATTATACACCACTACTAGGGGGAGATCACTACATACATATTATACACCACCACTAGGGGGAGATCACTACATACAGATTATACACCACCACTAGGAGGAGCTCACTACATACACATTATACACCACCACTAGGGGGAGATCACTGCATACACATTATACACCACTACTAGGGGGAGATCACTACATACATATTATACACCACCACTAGGGGGAGATCACTACATACAGATTATACACCACCACTAGGAGGAGATCACTACATACACATTATACACCACCACTAGGGGGAGATCACTACATACAGATTATACACCACCACTAGGGGGAGATCACTACATACACATTATACACCACCACTAGGGGGAGATCACTACATACACATTATACACCACCACTAGGGGGAGATCACTACATACATATTATACAGATGACACTTGCATGCAATTTGCTCCCCCTAGTGGTGGTTACATGTCTGCTCCATTATTGCTGTGACTCTGCAGGGTGTTTGGAGCAGTGTATCTGTGTTTCTCTCCTGACTCCATGTTCCGTGTCCTTGCAGCGTGTGACATGAATGTGCATAAGGTTTGTGTGGTCAATGTGCCGAGTCTGTGCGGGATGGACCACACGGAGAAGAGGGGGAGGATTCTCCTGAAAGCTGAAGTGATGGGCGAGAAGCTGAGTGTCACAGGTAAGACGTCCCTTGCCCTGCTCATTACTGGGATTACAAGCTACTGCTCCCTGCTATCAGCCTGTAATCCTGTACCCTGGAGGCATTACTGAATGCGCTGCTCCCTGCAGGACGCACAGACATTCCTATTCATCCGGTGCTTGGAACAAGCCCCTCCCCTCCTGTCCCGCTGCCAACCAGCTTTCAAGATTAATTAATATGCTAATCCCCTGATGCATCCCGCTGGGTGACATCAGCCGCCCCTGCAGGGTCCTGGGAGTCATCGCTCTGATCAGCTCAGCCGCATCTTCAATGTAGAATCCATTATCATTCCCAACCTGACCACCGGGGGAGCTCTTCTAGTGTCTCCATGGTGTGATGTGATCTCTCCTGTACAGTGTCATTCCCATCCTGACCACCGGGGGAGCTCTTCTAGTGTCTCCATGGTGTGATGTGATTCCTCCTGTACAGTGTCATTCCCATCCTGACCACCGGGGGAGCTCTTCTAGTGTCTCCATGGTGTGATGTGATTCCTCCTGTACAGTGTCATTCCCATCCTGACCACCGGGGGAGCTCTTCTAGTGTCTCCATGGTGTGATGTGATCCCTCCTGTACAGTGTCATTCCCATCCTGACCACCGGGGGAGCTCTTCTAGTGTCTCCATGGTGTGATGTGATGTCTCCTATACAGTGTCATTCCCATCCTGACCACCGGGGGAGCTCTTCTAGTGTCTCCATGGTGTGATGTGATGTCTCCTGTACAGTGTCATTCCCATCCTGACCACCGGGGGAGCTCTTCTAGAGTCTCCATGGTGTGATGTGATCTCTCCTGTACAGTGTCATTCCCATCCTGACCACCGGGGGAGCTCTTCTAGTGTCTCCATGGTGTGATGTGATGTCTCCTGTACAGTGTCATTCCCATCCTGACCACCGGGGGAGCTCTTCTAGTGTCTCCATGGTGTGATGTGATGTCTCCTGTACAGTGTCATTCCCATCCTGACCACCGGGGGAGCTCTTCTAGTGTCTCCATGGTGTGATGTGATCCCTCCTGTACAGTGTCATTCCCATCCTGACCACCGGGGGAGCTCTTCTAGTGTCTCCATGGTGTGATGTGATCTCTCCTGTACAGTGTCATTCCCATCCTGACCACCGGGGGAGCTCTTCTAGTGTCTCCATGGTGTGATGTGATCCCTCCTGTACAGTGTCATTCCCATCCTGACCACCGGGGGAGCTCTTCTAGTGTCTCCATGGTGTGATGTGATTCCTCCTGTACAGTGTCATTCCCATCCTGACCACCGGGGGAGCTCTTCTAGTGTCTCCATGGTGTGATGTGATTCCTCCTGTACAGTGTCATTCCCATCCTGACCACCGGGGGAGCTCTTCTAGTGTCTCCATGGTGTGATGTGATCCCTCCTGTACAGTGTCATTCCCATCCTGACCACCGGGGGAGCTCTTCTAGTGTCTCCATGGTGTGATGTGATGTCTCCTATACAGTGTCATTCCCATCCTGACCACCGGGGGAGCTCTTCTAGTGTCTCCATGGTGTGATGTGATGTCTCCTGTACAGTGTCATTCCCATCCTGACCACCGGGGGAGCTCTTCTAGAGTCTCCATGGTGTGATGTGATCTCTCCTGTACAGTGTCATTCCCATCCTGACCACCGGGGGAGCTCTTCTAGTGTCTCCATGGTGTGATGTGATGTCTCCTGTACAGTGTCATTCCCATCCTGACCACCGGGGGAGCTCTTCTAGTGTCTCCATGGTGTGATGTGATCTCTCCTGTACAGTGTCATTCCCATCCTGACCACCGGGGGAGCTCTTCTAGTGTCTCCATGGTGTGATGTGATCCCTCCTGTACAGTGTCATTCCCATCCTGACCACCGGGGGAGCTCTTCTAGTGTCTCCATGGTGTGATGTGATGTCTCCTGTACAGTGTCATTCCCATCCTGACCACCGGGGGAGCTCTTCTAGTGTCTCCATGGTGTGATGTGATGTCTCCTGTACAGTGTCATTCCCATCCTGACCACCGGGGGAGCTCTTCTCTTTCTCCATGGTGTGATGTGATGTCTCCTGTACAGTGTCATTCCCATCCTGACCACCGGGGGAGCTCTTCTAGTGTCTCCATGGTGTGATGTGATGTCTCCTGTGCAGTGTCATTCCCATCCTGACCACCGGGGGAGCTCTTCTAGTGTCTCCATGGTGTGATGTGATGTCTCCTGTACAGTGTCATTCCCATCCTGACCACCGGGGGAGCTCTTCTAGTGTCTCCATGGTGTGATGTGATGCCTCCTGTACAGTGTCATTCCCATCCTGACCACCGGGGGAGCTCTTCTAGTGTCTCCATGGTGTGATGTGATCCCTCCTGTACAGTGTCATTCCCATCCTGACCACCGGGGGAGCTCTTCTAGTGTCTCCATGGTGTGATGTGATCCCTCCTGTACAGTGTCATTCCCATCCTGACCACCGGGGGAGCTCTTCTAGTGTCTCCATGGTGTGATGTGATCCCTCCTGTACAGTGTCATTCCCATCCTGACCACCGGGGGAGCTCTTCTAGTGTCTCCATGGTGTGATGTGATCTCTCCTGTACAGTATCATTCCCATCCTGACCACCGGGGGAGCTCTTCTAGTGTCTCCATGGTGTGATGTGATGTCTCCTGTAGTGTCATTCCCATCCTGACCACCGGGGGAGCTCTTCTAGTGTCTCCATGGTGTGATGTGATGTCTCCTGTACAGTGTCATTCCCATCCTGACCATCGGGGGAGCTCTTCTAGTGTCTCCATGGTGTGCTGTGATGTCTCCTGTACAGTGTCATTCCCATCCTGACCACCGGGGGAGCTCTTCTAGTGTCTCCATGGTGTGATGTGATCCCTCCTGTACAGTGTCATTCCCATCCTGACCACCGGGGGAGCTCTTCTAGTGTCTCCATGGTGTGATGTGATCCCTCCTGTACAGTGTCATTCCCATCCTGACCACCGGGGGAGCTCTTCTAGTGTCTCCATGGTGTGATGTGATCCCTCCTGTACAGTGTCATTCTCATCCTGACCACCGGGGGAGCTCTTCTAGTGTCTCCATGGTGTGATGTGATGTCTCCTGTACAGTGTCATTCCCATCCTGACCACCGGGGGAGCTCTTCTAGTGTCTCCATGGTGTGATGTGATCCCTCCTGTACAGTGTCATTCCCATCCTGACCACCGGGGGAGCTCTTCTAGTGTCTCCATGGTGTGATGTGATCCCTCCTGTACAGTGTCATTCCCATCCTGACCACCGGGGGAGCTCTTCTAGTGTCTCCATGGTGTGATGTGATCCCTCCTGTACAGTGTCATTCCCATCCTGACCACCGGGGGAGCTCTTCTAGTGTCTCCATGGTGTGATGTGATCCCTCCTGTACAGTGTCATTCCCATCCTGACCACCGGGGGAGCTCTTCTAGTGTCTCCATGGTGTGATGTGATGTCTCCTGTACAGTGTCATTCCCATCCTGACCACCGGGGGAGCTCTTCTAGTGTCTCCATGGTGTGATGTGATCTCTCCTGTACAGTGTCATTCCCATCCTGACCACCGGGGGAGCTCTTCTAGTGTCTCCATGGTGTGATGTGATGTCTCCTGTACAGTGTCATTCCCATCCTGACCACCGGGGGAGCTCTTCTAGTGTCTCCATGGTGTGATGTGATCTCTCCTGTACAGTGTCATTCCCATCCTGACCACCGGGGGAGCTCTTCTAGTGTCTCCATGGTGTGATGTGATGTCTCCTGTACAGTGTCATTCCCATCCTGACCACCGGGGGAGCTCTTCTAGTGTCTCCATGGTGTGATGTGATGTCTCCTGTACAGTGTCATTCCCATCCTGACCACCGGGGGAGCTCTTCTAGTGTCTCCATGGTGTGATGTGATGTCTCCTGTACAGTGTCATTCCCATCCTGACCACCGGGGGAGCTCTTCTAGTGTCTCCATGGTGTGATGTGATGCCTCCTGTACAGTGTCATTCCCATCCTGACCACCGGGGGAGCTCTTCTAGTGTCTCCATGGTGTGATGTGATGTCTCCTGTACAGTGTCATTCCCATCCTGACCACCGGGGGAGCTCTTCTAGTGTCTCCATGGTGTGATGTGATTCCTCCTGTACAGTGTCATTCCCATCCTGACCACCGGGGGAGCTCTTCTAGTGTCTCCATGGTGTGATGTGATGTCTCCTGTGCAGTGTCATTCCCATCCTGACCACCGGGGGAGCTCTTCTAGTGTCTCCATGGTGTGATGTGATGTCTCCTGTACAGTGTCATTCCCATCCTGACCACCGGGGGAGCTCTTCTAGTGTCTCCATGGTGTGATGTGATCCCTCCTGTACAGTGTCATTCCCATCCTGACCACCGGGGGAGCTCTTCTAGTGTCTCCATGGTGTGATGTGATGTCTCCTGTACAGTGTCATTCCCATCCTGACCACCGGGGGAGCTCTTCTAGTGTCTCCATGGTGTGATGTGATGTCTCCTGTACAGTGTCATTCCCATCCTGACCACCGGGGGAGCTCTTCTAGTGTCTCCATGGTGTGATGTGATGTCTCCTGTACAGTGTCATTCCCATCCTGACCACCGGGGGAGCTCTTCTAGTGTCTCCATGGTGTGATGTGATCTCTCCTGTACAGTGTCATTCCCATCCTGACCACCGGGGGAGCTCTTCTAGTGTCTCCATGGTGTGATGTGATGTCTCCTGTACAGTGTCATTCCCATCCTGACCACCGGGGGAGCTCTTCTAGTGTCTCCATGGTGTGATGTGATGTCTCCTGTACAGTGTCATTCCCATCCTGACCACCGGGGGAGCTCTTCTAGTGTCTCCATGGTGTGATGTGATGTCTCCTGTACAGTGTCATTCCCATCCTGACCACCGGGGGAGCTCTTCTAGTGTCTCCATGGTGTGATGTGATGTCTCCTGTACAGTGTCATTCCCATCCTGACCACCGGGGGAGCTCTTCTAGTGTCTCCATGGTGTGATGTGATCCCTCCTGTACAGTGTCATTCCCATCCTGACCACCGGGGGAGCTCTTCTAGTGTCTCCATGGTGTGATGTGATCTCTCCTGTACAGTGTCATTCCCATCCTGACCACCGGGGGAGCTCTTCTAGTGTCTCCATGGTGTGATGTGATCTCTCCTGTACAGTGTCATTCCCATCCTGACCACCGGGGGAGCTCTTCTAGTGTCTCCATGGTGTGATGTGATGTCTCCTGTACAGTGTCATTCCCATCCTGACCACCGGGGGAGCTCTTCTAGTGTCTCCATGGTGTGATGTGATGTCTCCTGTACAGTGTCATTCCCATCCTGACCACCGGGGGAGCTCTTCTAGTGTCTCCATGGTGTGATGTGATGTCTCCTGTACAGTGTCATTCCCATCCTGACCACCGGGGGAGCTCTTCTAGTGTCTCCATGGTGTGATGTGATGTCTCCTGTACAGTGTCATTCCCATCCTGACCACCGGGGGAGCTCTTCTAGTGTCTCCATGGTGTGATGTGATGTCTCCTGTACAGTGTCATTCCCATCCTGACCACCGGGGGAGCTCTTCTAGTGTCTCCATGGTGTGATGTGATGTCTCCTGTACAGTGTCATTCCCATCCTGACCACCGGGGGAGCTCTTCTAGTGTCTCCATGGTGTGATGTGATCTCTCCTGTACAGTGTCATTCCCATCCTGACCACCGGGGGAGCTCTTCTAGTGTCTCCATGGTGTGATGTGATGTCTCCTGTACAGTGTCATTCCCATCCTGACCACCGGGGGAGCTCTTCTAGTGTCTCCATGGTGTGATGTGATGTCTCCTGTACAGTGTCATTCCCATCCTGACCACCGGGGGAGCTCTTCTAGTGTCTCCATGGTGTGATGTGATGTCTCCTGTACAGTGTCATTCCCATCCTGACCACCGGGGGAGCTCTTCTAGTGTCTCCATGGTGTGATGTGATGTCTCCTGTACAGTGTCATTCCCATCCTGACCACCGGGGGAGCTCTTCTAGTGTCTCCATGGTGTGATGTGATCCCTCCTGTACAGTGTCATTCCCATCCTGACCACCGGGGGAGCTCTTCTAGTGTCTCCATGGTGTGATGTGATCTCTCCTGTACAGTGTCATTCCCATCCTGACCACCGGGGGAGCTCTTCTAGTGTCTCCATGGTGTGATGTGATCTCTCCTGTACAGTGTCATTCCCATCCTGACCACCGGGGGAGCTCTTCTAGTGTCTCCATGGTGTGATGTGATGTCTCCTGTACAGTGTCATTCCCATCCTGACCACCGGGGGAGCTCTTCTAGTGTCTCCATGGTGTGATGTGATGTCTCCTGTACAGTGTCATTCCCATCCTGACCACCGGGGGAGCTCTTCTAGTGTCTCCATGGTGTGATGTGATCTCTCCTGTACAGTGTCATTCCCATCCTGACCACCGGGGGAGCTCTTCTAGTGTCTCCATGGTGTGATGTGATCTCTCCTGTGCAGTGTCATTCCCATCCTGACCACCGGGGGAGCTCTTCTAGTGTCTCCATGGTGTGATGTGATGTCTCCTGTGCAGTGTCATTCCCATCCTGACCACCGGGGGAGCTCTTCTAGTGTCTCCATGGTGTGATGTGATCTCTCCTGTACAGTGTCATTCCCATCCTGACCACCGGGGGAGCTCTTCTAGTGTCTCCATGGTGTGATGTGATCCCTCCTGTACAGTGTCATTCCCATCCTGACCACCGGGGGAGCTCTTCTAGTGTCTCCATGGTGTGATGTGATGTCTCCTGTACAGTGTCATTCCCATCCTGACCACCGGGGGAGCTCTTCTAGTGTCTCCATGGTGTGATGTGATCCCTCCTGTACAGTGTCATTCCCATCCTGACCACCGGGGGAGCTCTTCTAGTGTCTCCATGGTGTGATGTGATCCCTCCTGTACAGTGTCATTCCCATCCTGACCACCGGGGGAGCTCTTCTAGTGTCTCCATGGTGTGATGTGATCCCTCCTGTACAGTGTCATTCCCATCCTGACCACCGGGGGAGCTCTTCTAGTGTCTCCATGGTGTGATGTGATGTCTCCTGTACAGTGTCATTCCCATCCTGACCACCGGGGGAGCTCTTCTAGTGTCTCCATGGTGTGATGTGATCTCTCCTGTACAGTGTCATTCCCATCCTGACCACCGGGGGAGCTCTTCTAGTGTCTCCATGGTGTGATGTGATGTCTCCTGTACAGTGTCATTCCCATCCTGACCACCGGGGGAGCTCTTCTAGTGTCTCCATGGTGTGATGTGATCTCTCCTGTACAGTGTCATTCCCATCCTGACCACCGGGGGAGCTCTTCTAGTGTCTCCATGGTGTGATGTGATGTCTCCTGTACAGTGTCATTCCCATCCTGACCACCGGGGGAGCTCTTCTAGTGTCTCCATGGTGTGATGTGATGTCTCCTGTACAGTGTCATTCCCATCCTGACCACCGGGGGAGCTCTTCTAGTGTCTCCATGGTGTGATGTGATGTCTCCTGTACAGTGTCATTCCCATCCTGACCACCGGGGGAGCTCTTCTAGTGTCTCCATGGTGTGATGTGATGTCTCCTGTACAGTGTCATTCCCATCCTGACCACCGGGGGAGCTCTTCTAGTGTCTCCATGGTGTGATGTGATCTCTCCTGTACAGTGTCATTCCCATCCTGACCACCGGGGGAGCTCTTCTAGTGTCTCCATGGTGTGATGTGATCTCTCCTGTACAGTGTCATTCCCATCCTGACCACCGGGGGAGCTCTTCTAGTGTCTCCATGGTGTGATGTGATGTCTCCTGTACAGTGTCATTCCCATCCTGACCACCGGGGGAGCTCTTCTAGTGTCTCCATGGTGTGATGTGATGTCTCCTGTACAGTGTCATTCCCATCCTGACCACCGGGGGAGCTCTTCTAGTGTCTCCATGGTGTGATGTGATCTCTCCTGTACAGTGTCATTCCCATCCTGACCACCGGGGGAGCTCTTCTAGTGTCTCCATGGTGTGATGTGATCTCTCCTGTACAGTGTCATTCCCATCCTGACCACCGGGGGAGCTCTTCTAGTGTCTCCATGGTGTGATGTGATCTCTCCTGTGCAGTGTCATTCCCATCCTGACCACCGGGGGAGCTCTTCTAGTGTCTCCATGGTGTGATGTGATGTCTCCTGTGCAGTGTCATTCCCATCCTGACCACCGGGGGAGCTCTTCTAGTGTCTCCATGGTGTGATGTGATCTCTCCTGTACAGTGTCATTCCCATCCTGACCACCGGGGGAGCTCTTCTAGTGTCTCCATGGTGTGATGTGATCCCTCCTGTACAGTGTCATTCCCATCCTGACCACCGGGGGAGCTCTTCTAGTGTCTCCATGGTGTGATGTGATGTCTCCTGTACAGTGTCATTCCCATCCTGACCACCGGGGGAGCTCTTCTAGTGTCTCCATGGTGTGATGTGATGTCTCCTGTACAGTGTCATTCCCATCCTGACCACCGGGGGAGCTCTTCTAGTGTCTCCATGGTGTGATGTGATCTCTCCTGTACAGTGTCATTCCCATCCTGACCACCGGGGGAGCTCTTCTAGTGTCTCCATGGTGTGATGTGATGTCTCCTGTACAGTGTCATTCCCATCCTGACCACCGGGGGAGCTACCATCCTGTCCCTCTTGCGGCCGCTCCTGTGTGTACCTGAGATAATATAATAATCTGACCCCCCCTCCCCCCCCCCCCCCCCCGCTATTGATTGGATGTGGAGGCACCTGGAGATGTCTCCGCTCTCTGCTGCCTCACCTTTGCCCCCTCACCTTTGCCCCCGTCCTATCTTCCTATCTAAGGCATTTTATCCATAGTAATTACATGTAGTCTGTGCTCCAGTCACAACCAAAGCTGCACCCATAGCTGTGCTGATCACACAGGGCCCCAGCACATGATGAGAATCCAGTGTAAGTGCAGCTCTGGAGGTGACTAGAGTAGAGTGTGGCCTGGAGCAGCACTGCTGCCACCTGCTGGTCACATGATGTATATACAGAATTCATAGACTATTATATTATATTATATTACAGTGTGACACGCAGGTAGACTGATGGCAGGGGGCGATGTATGAGAAGATGAGGAGGATTCATGGACTATTATATTATATTATATTACAGTGTGACACGCAGGTAGACTGATGGCTCAGGGCGGTGTATGAGAAGATGAGGAGGATTCATGGACTATTATATTATATTATATTACAGTGTGACACGCAGGTAGACTGATGGCAGGGGGCGATGTATGAGAAGATGAGGAGGATTCATGGACTATTATATTATATTATATTACAGTGTGACACGCAGGTAGACTGATGGCAGGGGGCGATGTATGAGAAGATGAGGAGGATTCATGGACTATTATATTATATTATATTACAGTGTGACACGCAGGTAGACTGATGGCTCAGGGCGGTGTATGAGAAGATGAGGAGGATTCATGGACTATTATATTATATTATATTACAGTGTGACACGCAGGTAGACTGATGGCTCAGGGCGATGTATGAGAAGATGAGGAGGATTCATGGACTATTATATTATATTATATTACAGTGTGACACGCAGGTAGACTGATGGCAGGGGGCGATGTATGAGAAGATGAGGAGGATTCATGGACTATTATATTATATTACAGTGTGACACGCAGGTAGACTGATGGCTCAGGGCGGTGTATGAGAAGATGAGGAGGAGTCATGGACTATTATATTATATTATATTACAGTGTGACACGCAGGTAGACTGATGGCTCAGGGCGGTGTATGAGAAGATGAGGAGGATTCATGGACTATTATATTATATTATATTACAGTGTGACACGCAGGTAGACTGATGGCTCAGGGCGATGTATGAGAAGATGAGGAGGATTCATGGACTATTATATTATATTATATTACAGTGTGACACGCAGGTAGACTGATGGCAGGGGGCGATGTATGAGAAGATGAGGAGGATTCATGGACTATTATATTATATTATATTACAGTGTGACACGCAGGTAGACTGATGGCACGGGGCGATGTATGAGAAGATGAGGAGGATTCATGGACTATTATATTATATTATATTACAGTGTGACACGCAGGTAGACTGATGGCTCAGGGCGATGTATGAGAAGATGAGGAGGATTCATGGACTATTATATTATATTATATTACAGTGTGACACGCAGGTAGACTGATGGCTCAGGGCGGTGTATGAGAAGATGAGGAGGATTCATGGACTATTATATTATATTATATTACAGTGTGACACGCAGGTAGACTGATGGCTCAGGGCGGTGTATGAGAAGATGAAGAGGATTCATGGACTATTATATTATATTATATTACAGTGTGACACGCAGGTAGACTGATGGCTCAGGGCGATGTATGAGAAGATGAGGAGGATTCATGGACTATTATATTATATTATATTACAGTGTGACACGCAGGTAGACTGATGGCTCAGGGCGGTGTATGAGAAGATGAGGAGGATTCATGGACTATTATATTATATTATATTACAGCGTGACACGCAGGTAGACTGATGGCACGGGGCGATGTATGAGAAGATGAGGAGGATTCATGGACTATTATATTATATTATATTACAGTGTGACACGCAGGTAGACTGATGGCTCAGGGTGATGTATGAGAAGATGAGGAGGATTCATGGACTATTATATTATATTATATTACAGTGTGACACGCAGGTAGACTGATGGCAGGGGGCGATGTATGAGAAGATGAGGGGGATTCATGGACTATTATATTATATTATATTACAGTGTGACACGCAGGTAGACTGATGGCAGGGGGCGATGTATGAGAAGATGAGGGGGATTCATGGACTATTATATTATATTATATTACAGTGTGACACGCAGGTAGACTGATGGCAGGGGGCGGTGTATGAGAAGATGAGGAGGATTCATGGACTATTATATTATATTATATTACAGTGTGACACGCAGGTAGACTGATGGCTCAGGGCGATGTATGAGAAGATGAGGGGGATTCATGGACTATTATATTATATTATATTACAGTGTGACACGCAGGTAGACTGATGGCACAGGGCGATGTATGAGAAGATGAGGAGGATTCATGGACTATTATATTATATTATATTACAGTGTGACACGCAGGTAGACTGATGGCAGGGGGCGGTGTATGAGAAGATGAGGAGGATTCATGGACTATTATATTATATTATATTACAGTGTGACACGCAGGTAGACTGATGGCACAGGGCGATGTATGAGAAGATGAGGAGGATTCATGGACTATTATATTATATTATATTACAGTGTGACACGCAGGTAGACTGATGGCTCAGAGCGATGTATGAGAAGATGAGGAGGATTCATGGACTATTATATTATATTATATTACAGTGTGACACGCAGGTAGACTGATGGCAGGGGGCGGTGTATGAGAAGATGAGGAGGATTCATGGACTATTATATTATATTATATTACAGTGTGACACGCAGGTAGACTGATGGCAGGGGGCGATGTATGAGAAGATGAGGAGGATTCATGGACTATTATATTATATTATATTACAGCGTGACACGCAGGTAGACTGATGGCAGGGGGCGATGTATGAGAAGATGAGGAGGATTCATGGACTATTATATTATATTATATTACAGTGTGACACGCAGGCAGACTGATGGCTCAGGGTGATGTATGAGAAGATGAGGAGGATTCATGGACTATTATATTATATTATATTACAGTGTGACACGCAGGTAGACTGATGGCTCAGGGCGATGTATGAGAAGATGAGGAGGATTCATGGACTATTATATTATATTATATTACAGTGTGACACGCAGGTAGACTGATGGCTCGGGGCGATGTATGAGAAGATGAGGAGGATTCATGGACTATTATATTATATTATATTACAGTGTGACACGCAGGTAGACTGATGGCTCGGGGCGGTGTATGAGAAGATGAGGAGGAGTCATGGACTATTATATTATATTATATTACAGTGTGACACGCAGGTAGACTGATGGCAGGGGGCGGTGTATGAGAAGATGAGGAGGATTCATGGACTATTATATTATATTATATTACAGTGTGACACGCAGGTAGACTGATGGCACGGGGCGGTGTATGAGAAGATGAGGAGGATTCATGGACTATTATATTATATTATATTACAGTGTGACACGCAGGTAGACTGATGGCAGGGGGCGATGTATGAGAAGATGGGGAGGATTCATGGACTATTATATTATATTATATTACAGCGTGACACGCAGGTAGACTGATGGCAGGGGGCGATGTATGAGAAGATGGGGAGGATTCATGGACTATTATATTATATTATATTACAGTGTGACACGCAGGTAGACTGATGGCTCAGGGCGGTGTATGAGAAGATGAGGAGGATTCATGGACTATTATATTATATTATATTACAGTGTGACACGCAGGTAGACTGATGGCAGGGGGCGGTGTATGAGAAGATGAGGAGGATTCATGGACTATTATATTATATTACAGTGTGACACGCAGGTAGACTGATGGCTCAGGGCGATGTATGAGAAGATGAGGGGGATTCATGGACTATTATATTATATTATATTACAGTGTGACACGCAGGTAGACTGATGGCACGGGGCGGTGTATGAGAAGATGAGGAGGATTCATGGACTATTATATTATATTATATTACAGTGTGACACGCAGGTAGACTGATGGCAAGGGGGCGATGTATGAGAAGATGAGGAGGATTCATGGACTATTATATTATATTATATTACAGTGTGACACGCAGGTAGACTGATGGCTCAGGGCGATGTATGAGAAGATGAGGAGGATTCATGGACTATTATATTATATTATATTACAGTGTGACACGCAGGTAGACTGATGGCTCAGGGCGATGTATGAGAAGATGAGGAGGATTCATGGACTATTATATTATATTATATTACAGTGTGACACGCAGGTAGACTGATGGCACGGGGCGATGTATGAGAAGATGAGGAGGATTCATGGACTATTATATTATATTATATTACAGCGTGACACGCAGGTAGACTGATGGCAGGGGGCGATGTATGAGAAGATGAGGAGGATTCATGGACTATTATATTATATTATATTACAGTGTGACACGCAGGTAGACTGATGGCTCAGGGCGGTGTATGAGAAGATGAGGAGGATTCATGGACTATTATATTATATTACAGTGTGACACGCAGGTAGACTGATGGCAGGGGGCGATGTATGAGAAGATGAGGAGGATTCATGGACTATTATATTATATTATATTACAGTGTGACACGCAGGTAGACTGATGGCTCGGGGCGATGTATGAGAAGATGAGGAGGATTCATGGACTATTATATTATATTATATTACAGTGTGACACGCAGGTAGACTGATGGCTCAGGGCGATGTATGAGAAGATGAGGAGGATTCATGGACTATTATATTATATTATATTACAGCGTGACACGCAGGTAGACTGATGGCACAGGGCGATGTATGAGAAGATGAGGAGGATTCATGGACTATTATATTATATTATATTACAGCGTGACACGCAGGTAGACTGATGGCTCAGGGCGGTGTATGAGAAGATGAGGAGGATTCATGGACTATTATATTATATTATATTACAGTGTGACACACAGGTAGACTGATGGCAGGGGGCGGTGTATGAGAAGATGAGGAGGATTCATGGACTATTATATTATATTACAGTGTGACACGCAGGTAGACTGATGGCTCAGGGCGATGTATGAGAAGATGAGGGGGATTCATGGACTATTATATTATATTATATTACAGTGTGACACGCAGGTAGACTGATGGCACGGGGCGGTGTATGAGAAGATGAGGAGGATTCATGGACTATTATATTATATTATATTACAGTGTGACACGCAGGTAGACTGATGGCAAGGGGGCGATGTATGAGAAGATGAGGAGGATTCATGGACTATTATATTATATTATATTACAGTGTGACACGCAGGTAGACTGATGGCAGGGGGCGATGTATGAGAAGATGAGGAGGATTCATGGACTATTATATTATATTATATTACAGTGTGACACGCAGGTAGACTGATGGCTCGGGGCGGTGTATGAGAAGATGAGGATTCATGGACTATTATATTATATTATATTACAGCGTGACACGCAGGTAGACTGATGGCTCAGGGCGATGTATGAGAAGATGAGGGGGATTCATGGACTATTATATTATATTATATTACAGTGTGACACGCAGGTAGACTGATGGCTCAGGGCGATGTATGAGAAGATGAGGAGGATTCATGGACTATTATATTATATTATATTACAGTGTGACACGCAGGTAGACTGATGGCAGGGGGCGGTGTATGAGAAGATGAGGAGGATTCATGGACTATTATATTATATTATATTACAGTGTGACACGCAGGTAGACTGATGGCAGGGGGCGGTGTATGAGAAGATGAGGAGGATTCATGGACTATTATATTATATTATATTACAGTGTGACACGCAGGTAGACTGATGGCTCAGGGCGATGTATGAGAAGATGAGGAGGATTCATGGACTATTATATTATATTATATTACAGTGTGACACGCAGGTAGACTGATGGCTCAGGGCGGTGTATGAGAAGATGAGGAGGATTCATGGACTATTATATTATATTATATTACAGTGTGACACGCAGGTAGACTGATGGCTCAGGGCGGTGTATGAGAAGATGAGGAGGATTCATGGACTATTATATTATATTATATTACAGTGTGACACGCAGGTAGACTGATGGCTCAGGGCGATGTATGAGAAGATGAGGAGGATTCATGGACTATTATATTATATTATATTACAGTGTGACACGCAGGTAGACTGATGGCTCAGGGCGATGTATGAGAAGATGAGGAGGATTCATGGACTATTATATTATATTATATTACAGTGTGACACGCAGGTAGACTGATGGCAGGGGGCGGTGTATGAGAAGATGAGGGGGATTCATGGACTATTATATTATATTATATTACAGCGTGACACGCAGGTAGACTGATGGCTCGGGGCGATGTATGAGAAGATGAGGAGGATTCATGGACTATTATATTATATTATATTACAGTGTGACACGCAGGTAGACTGATGGCTCGGGGCGATGTATGAGAAGATGAGGAGGATTCATGGACTATTATATTATATTATATTACAGTGTGACACGCAGGTAGACTGATGGCAGGGGGCGATGTATGAGAAGATGAGGAGGATTCATGGACTATTATATTATATTATATTACAGTGTGACACGCAGGTAGACTGATGGCTCAGGGCGATGTATGAGAAGATGAGGAGGAGTCATGGACTATTATATTATATTATATTACAGTGTGACACGCAGGTAGACTGATGGCTCAGGGCGATGTATGAGAAGATGAGGAGGATTCATGGACTATTATATTATATTATATTACAGTGTGACACGCAGGTAGACTGATGGCTCAGGGCGGTGTATGAGAAGATGAGGAGGATTCATGGACTATTATATTATATTATATTACAGTGTGACACGCAGGTAGACTGATGGCAGGGGGCGATGTATGAGAAGATGAGGAGGATTCATGGACTATTATATTATATTATATTACAGTGTGACACGCAGGTAGACTGATGGCTCAGGGCGGTGTATGAGAAGATGAGGAGGATTCATGGACTATTATATTATATTATATTACAGTGTGACACGCAGGTAGACTGATGGCAGGGGGCGATGTATGAGAAGATGAGGAGGATTCATGGACTATTATATTATATTATATTACAGTGTGACACGCAGGTAGACTGATGGCTCAGGGCGATGTATGAGAAGATGAGGAGGAGTCATGGACTATTATATTATATTATATTACAGTGTGACACGCAGGTAGACTGATGGCTCAGGGCGGTGTATGAGAAGATGAGGAGGATTCATGGACTATTATATTATATTATATTACAGTGTGACACGCAGGTAGACTGATGGCACGGGGCGGTGTATGAGAAGATGAGGAGGATTCATGGACTATTATATTATATTATATTACAGTGTGACACGCAGGTAGACTGATGGCAAGGGGGCGATGTATGAGAAGATGAGGAGGATTCATGGACTATTATATTATATTATATTACAGTGTGACACGCAGGTAGACTGATGGCAGGGGGCGGTGTATGAGAAGATGAGGAGGATTCATGGACTATTATATTATATTATATTACAGTGTGACACGCAGGTAGACTGATGGCAGGGGGCGATGTATGAGAAGATGAGGAGGATTCATGGACTATTATATTATATTATATTACAGTGTGACACGCAGGTAGACTGATGGCTCAGGGCGATGTATGAGAAGATGAGGAGGATTCATGGACTATTATATTATATTATATTACAGTGTGACACGCAGGTAGACTGATGGCTCAGGGCGGTGTATGAGAAGATGAGGAGGATTCATGGACTATTATATTATATTATATTACAGTGTGACACGCAGGTAGACTGATGGCTCAGGGCGATGTATGAGAAGATGAGGATTCATGGACTATTATATTATATTATATTACAGTGTGACACGCAGGTAGACTGATGGCAGGGGGCGATGTATGAGAAGATGAGGAGGATTCATGGACTATTATATTATATTATATTACAGTGTGACACGCAGGTAGACTGATGGCTCAGGGCGATGTATGAGAAGATGAGGAGGATTCATGGACTATTATATTATATTATATTACAGTGTGACACGCAGGTAGACTGATGGCTCAGGGCGGTGTATGAGAAGATGAGGAGGATTCATGGACTATTATATTATATTATATTACAGTGTGACACGCAGGTAGACTGATGGCTCGGGGCGATGTATGAGAAGATGAGGAGGATTCATGGACTATTATATTATATTATATTACAGTGTGACACGCAGGTAGACTGATGGCTCAGGGTGATGTATGAGAAGATGAGGAGGATTCATGGACTATTATATTATATTATATTACAGTGTGACACGCAGGTAGACTGATGGCTCAGGGCGGTGTATGAGAAGATGAGGAGGAGTCATGGACTATTATATTATATTATATTACAGTGTGACACGCAGGTAGACTGATGGCAGGGGGCGATGTATGAGAAGATGAGGGGGATTCATGGACTATTATATTATATTATATTACAGTGTGACACGCAGGTAGACTGATGGCAGGGGGCGATGTATGAGAAGATGAGGAGGATTCATGGACTATTATATTATATTATATTACAGTGTGACACGCAGGTAGACTGATGGCAGGGGGCGGTGTATGAGAAGATGAGGAGGATTCATGGACTATTATATTATATTATATTACAGCGTGACACGCAGGTAGACTGATGGCTCAGGGCGATGTATGAGAAGATGAGGAGGATTCATGGACTATTATATTATATTATATTACAGTGTGACACGCAGGTAGACTGATGGCAGGGGGCGATGTATGAGAAGATGAGGAGGATTCATGGACTATTATATTATATTATATTACAGTGTGACACGCAGGTAGACTGATGGCTCGGGGCGGTGTATGAGAAGATGAGGAGGATTCATGGACTATTATATTATATTATATTACAGTGTGACACGCAGGTAGACTGATAGCAGGGGGCGGTGTATGAGAAGATGAGGAGGATTCATGGACTATTATATTATATTATATTACAGAGTGACACGCAGGTAGACTGATGGCAGGGGGCGATGTATGAGAAGATGAGGAGGATTCATGGACTATTATATTATATTATATTACAGTGTGACACGCAGGTAGACTGATGGCTCAGGGCGGTGTATGAGAAGATGAGGAGGATTCATGGACTATTATATTATATTACAGTGTGACACGCAGGTAGACTGATGGCTCAGGGCGGTGTATGAGAAGATGAGGAGGATTCATGGACTATTATATTATATTATATTACAGTGTGACACGCAGGTAGACTGATGGCAGGGGGCGATGTATGAGAAGATGAGGAGGATTCATGGACTATTATATTATATTACAGTGTGACACGCAGGTAGACTGATGGCAGGGGGCGATGTATGAGAAGATGAGGAGGAGTCATGGACTATTATATTATATTATATTACAGTGTGACACGCAGGTAGACTGATGGCTCAGGGCGATGTATGAGAAGATGAGGAGGATTCATGGACTATTATATTATATTACAGTGTGACACGCAGGTAGACTGATGGCAGGGGGCGGTGTATGAGAAGATGAGGAGGATTCATGGACTATTATATTATATTATATTACAGTGTGACACGCAGGTAGACTGATGGCTCAGGGTGATGTATGAGAAGATGAGGAGGATTCATGGACTATTATATTATATTACAGTGTGACACGCAGGTAGACTGATGGCACGGGGCGATGTATGAGAAGATGAGGAGGATTCATGGACTATTATATTATATTATATTACAGTGTGACACGCAGGTAGACTGATGGCACGGGGCGGTGTATGAGAAGATGAGGAGGATTCATGGACTATTATATTATATTATATTACAGTGTGACACGCAGGTAGACTGATGGCTCAGGGCGATGTATGAGAAGATGAGGAGGATTCATGGACTATTATATTATATTATATTACAGTGTGACACGCAGGTAGACTGATGGCTCAGGGCGATGTATGAGAAGATGAGGGGGATTCATGGACTATTATATTATATTATATTACAGTGTGACACGCAGGTAGACTGATGGCTCAGGGCGGTGTATGAGAAGATGAGGAGGATTCATGGACTATTATATTATATTATATTACAGCGTGACACGCAGGTAGACTGATGGCTCAGGGCGGTGTATGAGAAGATGAGGGGGATTCATGGACTATTATATTATATTACAGTGTGACACGCAGGTAGACTGATGGCACGGGGCGATGTATGAGAAGATGAGGAGGATTCATGGACTATTATATTATATTATATTACAGTGTGACACGCAGGTAGACTGATGGCAGGGGGCGATGTATGAGAAGATGAGGAGGAGTCATGGACTATTATATTATATTATATTACAGTGTGACACGCAGGTAGACTGATGGCTCAGGGCGGTGTATGAGAAGATGAGGAGGATTCATGGACTATTATATTATATTACAGTGTGACACGCAGGTAGACTGATGGCTCAGGGCGGTGTATGAGAAGATGAGGAGGATTCATGGACTATTATATTATATTATATTACAGTGTGACACGCAGGTAGACTGATGGCAGGGGGCGATGTATGAGAAGATGAGGGGGATTCATGGACTATTATATTATATTACAGTGTGACACGCAGGTAGACTGATGGCTCAGGGCGGTGTATGAGAAGATGAGGAGGATTCATGGACTATTATATTATATTATATTACAGTGTGACACGCAGGTAGACTGATGGCAGGGGGCGATGTATGAGAAGATGAGGAGGATTCATGGACTATTATATTATATTATATTACAGCGTGACACGCAGGTAGACTGATGGCAGGGGGCGGTGTATGAGAAGATGAGGAGGAGTCATGGACTATTATATTATATTATATTACAGTGTGACACGCAGGTAGACTGATGGCTCAGGGCGGTGTATGAGAAGATGAGGAGGATTCATGGACTATTATATTATATTATATTACAGTGTGACACGCAGGTAGACTGATGGCAGGGGGCGGTGTATGAGAAGATGAGGAGGATTCATGGACTATTATATTATATTATATTACAGTGTGACACGCAGGTAGACTGATGGCTCAGGGCGATGTATGAGAAGATGAGGAGGATTCATGGACTATTATATTATATTATATTACAGTGTGACACGCAGGTAGACTGATGGCTCAGGGCGATGTATGAGAAGATGAGGGGGATTCATGGACTATTATATTATATTATATTACAGTGTGACACGCAGGTAGACTGATGGCTCAGGGCGATGTATGAGAAGATGAGGAGGATTCATGGACTATTATATTATATTATATTACAGTGTGACACGCAGGTAGACTGATGGCACGGGGCGATGTATGAGAAGATGAGGGGGATTCATGGACTATTATATTATATTATATTACAGTGTGACACGCAGGTAGACTGATGGCAGGGGGCGATGTATGAGAAGATGAGGAGGATTCATGGACTATTATATTATATTATATTACAGTGTGACACGCAGGTAGACTGATAGCAGGGGGCGATGTATGAGAAGATGAGGAGGATTCATGGACTATTATATTATATTATATTACAGTGTGACACGCAGGTAGACTGATGGCTCAGGGCGATGTATGAGAAGATGAGGAGGAGTCATGGACTATTATATTATATTATATTACAGTGTGACACGCAGGTAGACTGATGGCAGGGGGCGATGTATGAGAAGATGAGGAGGATTCATGGACTATTATATTATATTATATTACAGTGTAACACGCAGGTAGACTGATGGCTCGGGGCGGTGTATGAGAAGATGAGGAGGATTCATGGACTATTATATATTATATTACAGTGTGACACGCAGGTAGACTGATGGCAGGGGGCGATGTATGAGAAGATGAGGAGGATTCATGGACTATTATATTATATTATATTACAGTGTGACACGCAGGTAGACTGATGGCTCAGGGCGGTGTATGAGAAGATGAGGAGGATTCATGGACTATTATATTATATTATATTACAGTGTGACACGCAGGTAGACTGATGGCTCAGGGCGGTGTATGAGAAGATGAGGAGGATTCATGGACTATTATATTATATTATATTACAGTGTGACACGCAGGTAGACTGATGGCTCAGGGCGATGTATGAGAAGATGAGGAGGATTCATGGACTATTATATTATATTATATTACAGTGTGACACGCAGGTAGACTGATGGCTCAGGGCGATGTATGAGAAGATGAGGAGGATTCATGGACTATTATATTATATTATATTACAGTGTGACACGCAGGTAGACTGATGGCTCAGGGCGGTGTATGAGAAGATGAGGAGGATTCATGGACTATTATATTATATTATATTACAGTGTGACACGCAGGTAGACTGATGGCTCAGGGCGATGTATGAGAAGATGAGGAGGAGTCATGGACTATTATATTATATTATATTACAGTGTGACACGCAGGTAGACTGATGGCACGGGGCGATGTATGAGAAGATGAGGGGGATTCATGGACTATTATATTATATTATATTACAGTGTGACACGCAGGTAGACTGATGGCTCAGGGCGGTGTATGAGAAGATGAGGAGGATTCATGGACTATTATATTATATTATATTACAGTGTGACACGCAGGTAGACTGATGGCTCAGGGCGGTGTATGAGAAGATGAGGAGGATTCATGGACTATTATATTATATTATATTACAGCGTGACACGCAGGTAGACTGATGGCAGGGGGCGATGTATGAGAAGATGAGGAGGATTCATGGACTATTATATTATATTATATTACAGCGTGACACGCAGGTAGACTGATGGCAGGGGGTGATGTATGAGAAGATGAGGGGGATTCATGGACTATTATATTATATTATATTACAGTGTGACACGCAGGTAGACTGATGGCTCAGGGCGGTGTATGAGAAGATGAGGAGGAGTCATGGACTATTATATTATATTATATTACAGTGTGACACGCAGGTAGACTGATGGCTCGGGGCGGTGTATGAGAAGATGAGGAGGATTCATGGACTATTATATTATATTATATTACAGCGCGACACGCAGGTAGACTGATGGCACAGGGCGATGTATGAGAAGATGAGGAGGATTCATGGACTATTATATTATATTATATTACAGTGTGACACGCAGGTAGACTGATGGCTCAGGGCGGTGTATGAGAAGATGAGGAGGATTCATGGACTATTATATTATATTATATTACAGTGTGACACGCAGGTAGACTGATGGCAGGGGGCGATGTATGAGAAGATGAGGAGGATTCATGGACTATTATATTATATTATATTACAGTGTGACACGCAGGTAGACTGATGGCAGGGGGCGGTGTATGAGAAGATGAGGAGGATTCATGGACTATTATATTATATTATATTACAGTGTGACACGCAGGTAGACTGATGGCTCGGGGCGATGTATGAGAAGATGAGGAGGATTCATGGACTATTATATTATATTATATTACAGTGTGACACGCAGGTAGACTGATGGCTCAGGGCGATGTATGAGAAGATGAGGAGGATTCATGGACTATTATATTATATTATATTACAGTGTGACACGCAGGTAGACTGATGGCTCAGGGCGATGTATGAGAAGATGAGGAGGATTCATGGACTATTATATTATATTATATTACAGTGTGACACGCAGGTAGACTGATGGCAGGGGGCGATGTATGAGAAGATGAGGAGGATTCATGGACTATTATATTATATTATATTACAGTGTGACACGCAGGTAGACTGATGGCTCAGGGCGATGTATGAGAAGATGAGGAGGATTCATGGACTATTATATTATATTATATTACAGTGTGACACGCAGGTAGACTGATGGCTCAGGGCGATGTATGAGAAGATGAGGAGGATTCATGGACTATTATATTATATTATATTACAGTGTGACACGCAGGTAGACTGATGGCAGGGGGCGATGTATGAGAAGATGAGGAGGATTCATGGACTATTATATTATATTATATTACAGTGTGACACGCAGGTAGACTGATGGCTCAGGGCGGTGTATGAGAAGATGAGGAGGATTCATGGACTATTATATTATATTATATTACAGTGTGACACGCAGGTATACTGATGGCACGGGGCGATGTATGAGAAGATGAGGAGGATTCATGGACTATTATATTATATTATATTACAGTGTGACACGCAGGTAGACTGATGGCACGGGGCGATGTATGAGAAGATGAGGAGGATTCATGGACTATTATATTATATTATATTACAGTGTGACACGCAGGTAGACTGATGGCAGGGGGCGGTGTATGAGAAGATGAGGAGGATTCATGGACTATTATATTATATTATATTACAGTGTGACACGCAGGTAGACTGATGGCTCAGGGCGATGTATGAGAAGATGAGGAGGATTCATGGACTATTATATTATATTATATTACAGTGTGACACGCAGGTAGACTGATGGCTCAGGGCGATGTATGAGAAGATGAGGAGGATTCATGGACTATTATATTATATTATATTACAGTGTGACACGCAGGTAGACTGATGGCTCAGGGCGGTGTATGAGAAGATGAGGAGGATTCATGGACTATTATATTATATTATATTACAGTGTGACACGCAGGTAGACTGATGGCAGGGGGCGATGTATGAGAAGATGGGGAGGATTCATGGACTATTATATTATATTATATTACAGTGTGACACGCAGGTAGACTGATGGCTCAGGGCGGTGTATGAGAAGATGAGGAGGATTCATGGACTATTATATTATATTATATTACAGTGTGACACGCAGGTAGACTGATGGCAAGGGGGCGATGTATGAGAAGATGAGGAGGATTCATGGACTATTATATTATATTATATTACAGCGTGACACGCAGGTAGACTGATGGCAGGGGGCGATGTATGAGAAGATGAGGAGGATTCATGGACTATTATATTATATTATATTACAGTGTGACACGCAGGTAGACTGATGGCTCAGGGCGATGTATGAGAAGATGAGGAGGATTCATGGACTATTATATTATATTATATTACAGTGTGACACGCAGGTAGACTGATGGCTCAGGGCGATGTATGAGAAGATGAGGAGGATTCATGGACTATTATATTATATTATATTACAGTGTGACACGCAGGTAGACTGATGGCTCAGGGCGATGTATGAGAAGATGAGGAGGATTCATGGACTATTATATTATATTATATTACAGTGTGACACGCAGGTAGACTGATGGCACAGGGCGATGTATGAGAAGATGAGGAGGATTCATGGACTATTATATTATATTATATTACAGTGTGACACGCAGGTAGACTGATGGCTCAGGGCGATGTATGAGAAGATGAGGAGGATTCATGGACTATTATATTATATTATATTACAGTGTGACACGCAGGTAGACTGATGGCTCAGGGCGATGTATGAGAAGATGAGGAGGATTCATGGACTATTATATTATATTATATTACAGTGTGACACGCAGGTAGACTGATGGCTCAGGGCGGTGTATGAGAAGATGAGGAGGATTCATGGACTATTATATTATATTATATTACAGTGTGACACGCAGGTAGACTGATGGCAGGGGGCGGTGTATGAGAAGATGAGGAGGATTCATGGACTATTATATTATATTATATTACAGTGTGACACGCAGGTAGACTGATGGCTCAGGGCGGTGTATGAGAAGATGAGGAGGATTCATGGACTATTATATTATATTATATTACAGTGTGACACGCAGGTAGACTGATGGCTCAGGGCGATGTATGAGAAGATGAGGAGGATTCATGGACTATTATATTATATTGTATTACAGTGTGACACGCAGGTAGACTGATGGCAGGGGGCGATGTATGAGAAGATGAGGAGGATTCATGGACTATTATATTATATTATATTACAGTGTGACACGCAGGTAGACTGATGGCTCGGGGCGATGTATGAGAAGATGAGGAGGATTCATGGACTATTATATTATATTATATTACAGTGTGACACGCAGGTAGACTGATGGCAGGGGGCGGTGTATGAGAAGATGAGGAGGATTCATGGACTATTATATTATA
Source organism: Engystomops pustulosus (assembly GCF_040894005.1). Classification (NCBI taxonomy): domain Eukaryota; kingdom Metazoa; phylum Chordata; class Amphibia; order Anura; family Leptodactylidae; genus Engystomops; species Engystomops pustulosus. The sequence continues at coordinate 18,361 of NW_027285307.1, read as the reverse complement.
TTATATTACAGTGTGACACGCAGGTAGACTGATGGCTCGGGGCGATGTATGAGAAGATGAGGAGGATTCATGGACTATTATATTATATTACAGTGTGACACGCAGGTAGACTGATGGCTCAGGGCGATGTATGAGAAGATGAGGAGGATTCATGGACTATTATATTATATTATATTACAGTGTGACACGCAGGTAGACTGATGGCTCGGGGCGGTGTATGAGAAGATGAGGAGGATTCATGGACTATTATATTATATTATATTATATTACAGTGTGACACGCAGGTAGACTGATGGCTCAGGGCGATGTATGAGAAGATGAGGAGGATTCATGGACTATTATATTATATTATATTACAGTGTGACACGCAGGTAGACTGATGGCTCAGGGCGATGTATGAGAAGATGAGGAGGATTCATGGACTATTATATTATATTATATTACAGTGTGACACGCAGGTAGACTGGCTCAGGGCGATGTATGAGAAGATGAGGAGGATTCATGGACTATTATATTATATTATATTACAGTGTGACACGCAGGTAGACTGATGGCAGGGGGCGATGTATGAGAAGATGAGGGGGATTCATGGACTATTATATTATATTATATTACAGTGTGACACGCAGGTAGACTGATGGCACAGGGTGATGTATGAGAAGATGAGGAGGATTCATGGACTATTATATTATATTATATTACAGTGTGACACGCAGGTAGACTGATGGCTCAGGGCGGTGTATGAGAAGATGAGGAGGATTCATGGACTATTATATTATATTATATTACAGTGTGACACGCAGGTAGACTGATGGCAGGGGGCGATGTATGAGAAGATGAGGAGGATTCATGGACTATTATATTATATTATATTACAGTGTGACACGCAGGTAGACTGATGGCTCGGGGCGATGTATGAGAAGATGAGGAGGATTCATGGACTATTATATTATATTATATTACAGTGTGACACGCAGGTAGACTGATGGCTCAGGGCGATGTATGAGAAGATGAGGAGGATTCATGGACTATTATATTATATTATATTACAGTGTGACACGCAGGTAGACTGATGGCTCAGGGCGATGTATGAGAAGATGAGGAGGATTCATGGACTATTATATTATATTATATTACAGTGTGACACGCAGGTAGACTGATGGCAGGGGGCGATGTATGAGAAGATGAGGAGGATTCATGGACTATTATATTATATTATATTACAGTGTGACACGCAGGTAGACTGATGGCTCAGGGCGATGTATGAGAAGATGAGGAGGATTCATGGACTATTATATTATATTATATTACAGTGTGACACGCAGGTAGACTGATGGCAGGGGCGATGTATGAGAAGATGAGGAGGATTCATGGACTATTATATTATATTATATTACAGTGTGACACGCAGGTAGACTGATGGCAGGGGGCGATGTATGAGAAGATGAGGAGGATTCATGGACTATTATATTATATTATATTACAGTGTGACACGCAGGTAGACTGATGGCAGGGGGCGATGTATGAGAAGATGAGGAGGAGTCATGGACTATTATATTATATTATATTACAGTGTGACACGCAGGTAGACTGATGGCTCAGGGCGGTGTATGAGAAGATGAGGAGGATTCATGGACTATTATATTATATTATATTACAGTGTGACACGCAGGTAGACTGATGGCAGGGGGCGATGTATGAGAAGATGAGGAGGATTCATGGACTATTATATTATATTATATTACAGTGTGACACGCAGGTAGACTGATGGCTCAGGGCGATGTATGAGAAGATGAGGAGGATTCATGGACTATTATATTATATTATATTACAGTGTGACACGCAGGTAGACTGATGGCTCAGGGCGGTGTATGAGAAGATGAGGAGGATTCATGGACTATTATATTATATTATATTACAGTGTGACACGCAGGTAGACTGATGGCTCAGGGCGGTGTATGAGAAGATGAGGAGGATTCATGGACTATTATATTATATTATATTACAGTGTGACACGCAGGTAGACTGATGGCTCAGGGCGATGTATGAGAAGATGAGGAGGATTCATGGACTATTATATTATATTATATTACAGTGTGACACGCAGGTAGACTGATGGCTCGGGGCGATGTATGAGAAGATGAGGAGGATTCATGGACTATTATATTATATTATATTACAGTGTGACACGCAGGTAGACTGATGGCTCAGGGCGATGTATGAGAAGATGAGGAGGAGTCATGGACTATTATATTATATTATATTACAGTGTGACACGCAGGTAGACTGATGGCTCAGGGCGATGTATGAGAAGATGAGGAGGATTCATGGACTATTATATTATATTATATTACAGTGTGACACGCAGGTAGACTGATGGCTCAGGGTGATGTATGAGAAGATGAGGAGGATTCATGGACTATTATATTATATTATATTACAGTGTGACACGCAGGTAGACTGATGGCTCAGGGCGATGTATGAGAAGATGAGGAGGATTCATGGACTATTATATTATATTATATTACAGTGTGACACGCAGGTAGACTGATGGCTCAGGGTGATGTATGAGAAGATGAGGAGGATTCATGGACTATTATATTATATTATATTACAGTGTGACACGCAGGTAGACTGATGGCTCAGGGCGATGTATGAGAAGATGAGGAGGATTCATGGACTATTATATTATATTATATTACAGTGTGACACGCAGGTAGACTGATGGCAGGGGGCGATGTATGAGAAGATGAGGAGGATTCATGGACTATTATATTATATTATATTACAGTGTGACACGCAGGTAGACTGATGGCTCAGGGCGGTGTATGAGAAGATGAGGAGGATTCATGGACTATTATATTATATTATATTACAGTGTGACACGCAGGTAGACTGATGGCAGGGGGCGGTGTATGAGAAGATGAGGGGGATTCATGGACTATTATATTATATTATATTACAGTGTGACACGCAGGTAGACTGATGGCACGGGGCGATGTATGAGAAGATGAGGGGGATTCATGGACTATTATATTATATTATATTACAGTGTGACACGCAGGTAGACTGATGGCAGGGGGCGATGTATGAGAAGATGAGGAGGATTCATGGACTATTATATTATATTATATTACAGTGTGACACGCAGGTAGACTGATGGCACAGGGCGGTGTATGAGAAGATGAGGAGGATTCATGGACTATTATATTATATTATATTACAGTGTGACACGCAGGTAGACTGATGGCTCAGGGCGGTGTATGAGAAGATGAGGAGGATTCATGGACTATTATATTATATTATATTACTGTGTGACACGCAGGTAGACTGATGGCTCAGGGCGATGTATGAGAAGATGAGGAGGATTCATGGACTATTATATTATATTATATTACAGTGTGACACGCAGGTAGACTGATGGCAGGGGGCGATGTATGAGAAGATGAGGAGGATTCATGGACTATTATATTATATTATATTACAGTGTGACACGCAGGTAGACTGATGGCTCAGGGCGATGTATGAGAAGATGAGGAGGATTCATGGACTATTATATTATATTATATTACAGTGTGACACGCAGGTAGACTGATGGCTCAGGGCGGTGTATGAGAAGATGAGGAGGATTCATGGACTATTATATTATATTATATTACTGTGTGACACGCAGGTAGACTGATGGCTCAGGGCGATGTATGAGAAGATGAGGAGGATTCATGGACTATTATATTATATTATATTACAGTGTGACACGCAGGTAGACTGATGGCAGGGGGCGATGTATGAGAAGATGAGGAGGATTCATGGACTATTATATTATATTATATTACAGTGTGACACGCAGGTAGACTGATGGCTCAGGGCGATGTATGAGAAGATGAGGAGGATTCATGGACTATTATATTATATTATATTACAGTGTGACACGCAGGTAGACTGATGGCACGGGGCGATGTATGAGAAGATGAGGGGGATTCATGGACTATTATATTATATTATATTACAGTGTGACACGCAGGTAGACTGATGGCAGGGGGCGGTGTATGAGAAGATGAGGAGGATTCATGGACTATTATATTATATTATATTACAGCGTGACACGCAGGTAGACTGATGGCAGGGGGCGGTGTATGAGAAGATGAGGAGGATTCATGGACTATTATATTATATTATATTACAGTGTGACACGCAGGTAGACTGATGGCAGGGGGCGATGTATGAGAAGATGAGGAGGATTCATGGACTATTATATTATATTATATTACAGTGTGACACGCAGGTAGACTGATGGCTCAGGGCGGTGTATGAGAAGATGAGGAGGATTCATGGACTATTATATTATATTATATTACAGTGTGACACGCAGGTAGACTGATGGCTCAGGGCGGTGTATGAGAAGATGAGGAGGATTCATGGACTATTATATTATATTATATTACAGTGTGACACGCAGGTAGACTGATGGCTCAGGGCGATGTATGAGAAGATGAGGAGGATTCATGGACTATTATATTATATTATATTACAGTGTGACACGCAGGTAGACTGATGGCTCAGGGCGGTGTATGAGAAGATGAGGAGGATTCATGGACTATTATATTATATTATATTACAGTGTGACACGCAGGTAGACTGATGGCTCAGGGCGATGTATGAGAAGATGAGGAGGATTCATGGACTATTATATTATATTATATTACAGTGTGACACGCAGGTAGACTGATGGCAGGGGGCGGTGTATGAGAAGATGAGGAGGATTCATGGACTATTATATTATATTATATTACAGTGTGACACGCAGGTAGACTGATGGCTCAGGGCGATGTATGAGAAGATGAGGAGGATTCATGGACTATTATATTATATTATATTACAGTGTGACACGCAGGTAGACTGATGGCTCGGGGCGATGTATGAGAAGATGAGGAGGATTCATGGACTATTATATTATATTATATTACAGTGTGACACGCAGGTAGACTGATGGCTCAGGGCGATGTATGAGAAGATGAGGAGGAGTCATGGACTATTATATTATATTATATTACAGTGTGACACGCAGGTAGACTGATGGCTCAGGGCGATGTATGAGAAGATGAGGAGGATTCATGGACTATTATATTATATTATATTACAGTGTGACACGCAGGTAGACTGATGGCTCAGGGTGATGTATGAGAAGATGAGGAGGATTCATGGACTATTATATTATATTATATTACAGTGTGACACGCAGGTAGACTGATGGCTCAGGGCGATGTATGAGAAGATGAGGAGGATTCATGGACTATTATATTATATTATATTACAGTGTGACACGCAGGTAGACTGATGGCAGGGGGCGATGTATGAGAAGATGAGGGGGATTCATGGACTATTATATTATATTATATTACAGTGTGACACGCAGGTAGACTGATGGCACGGGGCGATGTATGAGAAGATGAGGGGGATTCATGGACTATTATATTATATTATATTACAGTGTGACACGCAGGTAGACTGATGGCAGGGGGCGATGTATGAGAAGATGAGGAGGATTCATGGACTATTATATTATATTATATTACAGTGTGACACGCAGGTAGACTGATGGCACAGGGCGGTGTATGAGAAGATGAGGAGGATTCATGGACTATTATATTATATTATATTACAGTGTGACACGCAGGTAGACTGATGGCTCAGGGCGGTGTATGAGAAGATGAGGAGGATTCATGGACTATTATATTATATTATATTACAGTGTGACACGCAGGTAGACTGATGGCTCAGGGGCGGTGTATGAGAAGATGAGGAGGATTCATGGACTATTATATTATATTATATTACTGTGTGACACGCAGGTAGACTGATGGCTCAGGGCGATGTATGAGAAGATGAGGAGGATTCATGGACTATTATATTATATTATATTACAGTGTGACACGCAGGTAGACTGATGGCAGGGGGCGATGTATGAGAAGATGAGGAGGATTCATGGACTATTATATTATATTATATTACAGTGTGACACGCAGGTAGACTGATGGCTCAGGGCGATGTATGAGAAGATGAGGAGGATTCATGGACTATTATATTATATTATATTACAGTGTGACACGCAGGTAGACTGATGGCACGGGGCGATGTATGAGAAGATGAGGGGGATTCATGGACTATTATATTATATTATATTACAGTGTGACACGCAGGTAGACTGATGGCAGGGGGCGGTGTATGAGAAGATGAGGAGGATTCATGGACTATTATATTATATTATATTACAGCGTGACACGCAGGTAGACTGATGGCAGGGGGCGGTGTATGAGAAGATGAGGAGGATTCATGGACTATTATATTATATTATATTACAGTGTGACACGCAGGTAGACTGATGGCAGGGGGCGATGTATGAGAAGATGAGGAGGATTCATGGACTATTATATTATATTATATTACAGTGTGACACGCAGGTAGACTGATGGCTCAGGGCGGTGTATGAGAAGATGAGGAGGATTCATGGACTATTATATTATATTATATTACAGTGTGACACGCAGGTAGACTGATGGCTCAGGGCGGTGTATGAGAAGATGAGGAGGATTCATGGACTATTATATTATATTATATTACAGTGTGACACGCAGGTAGACTGATGGCTCAGGGCGATGTATGAGAAGATGAGGAGGATTCATGGACTATTATATTATATTATATTACAGTGTGACACGCAGGTAGACTGATGGCTCAGGGCGGTGTATGAGAAGATGAGGAGGATTCATGGACTATTATATTATATTATATTACAGTGTGACACGCAGGTAGACTGATGGCTCAGGGCGATGTATGAGAAGATGAGGAGGATTCATGGACTATTATATTATATTATATTACAGTGTGACACGCAGGTAGACTGATGGCTCAGGGCGATGTATGAGAAGATGAGGAGGATTCATGGACTATTATATTATATTATATTACAGTGTGACACGCAGGTAGACTGATGGCAGGGGGCGGTGTATGAGAAGATGAGGAGGATTCATGGACTATTATATTATATTATATTACAGTGTGACACGCAGGTAGACTGATGGCTCAGGGCGATGTATGAGAAGATGAGGAGGATTCATGGACTATTATATTATATTATATTACAGTGTGACACGCAGGTAGACTGATGGCAGGGGGCGATGTATGAGAAGATGAGGAGGATTCATGGACTATTATATTATATTATATTACAGTGTGACACGCAGGTAGACTGATGGCTCAGGGCGATGTATGAGAAGATGAGGAGGATTCATGGACTATTATATTATATTATATTACAGTGTGACACGCAGGTAGACTGATGGCTCAGGGCGATGTATGAGAAGATGAGGAGGATTCATGGACTATTATATTATATTATATTACAGTGTGACACGCAGGTAGACTGATGGCTCAGGGCGATGTATGAGAAGATGAGGAGGATTCATGGACTATTATATTATATTATATTACAGCGTGACACGCAGGTAGACTGATGGCAGGGGGCGGTGTATGAGAAGATGAGGAGGATTCATGGACTATTATATTATATTATATTACAGTGTGACACGCAGGTAGACTGATGGCTCAGGGTGATGTATGAGAAGATGAGGAGGATTCATGGACTATTATATTATATTATATTACAGTGTGACACGCAGGTAGACTGATGGCAGGGGGCGGTGTATGAGAAGATGAGGAGGATTCATGGACTATTATATTATATTATATTACAGCGTGACACGCAGGTAGACTGATGGCAGGGGGCGGTGTATGAGAAGATGAGGGGGATTCATGGACTATTATATTATATTATATTACAGTGTGACACGCAGGTAGACTGATGGCTCAGGGCGATGTATGAGAAGATGAGGAGGATTCATGGACTATTATATTATATTATATTACAGTGTGACACGCAGGTAGACTGATGGCTCAGGGCGGTGTATGAGAAGATGAGGAGGATTCATGGACTATTATATTATATTATATTACAGTGTGACACGCAGGTAGACTGATGGCAGGGGGCGATGTATGAGAAGATGAGGAGGATTCATGGACTATTATATTATATTATATTACAGTGTGACACGCAGGTAGACTGATGGCAGGGGGCGGTGTATGAGAAGATGAGGAGGATTCATGGACTATTATATTATATTATATTACAGTGTGACACGCAGGTAGACTGATGGCTCAGGGCGATGTATGAGAAGATGAGGAGGATTCATGGACTATTATATTATATTATATTACAGTGTGACACGCAGGTAGACTGATGGCTCAGGGCGATGTATGAGAAGATGAGGAGGATTCATGGACTATTATATTATATTATATTACAGTGTGACACGCAGGTAGACTGATGGCTCAGGGCGATGTATGAGAAGATGAGGAGGATTCATGGACTATTATATTATATTATATTACAGTGTGACACGCAGGTAGACTGATGGCTCAGGGCGATGTATGAGAAGATGAGGAGGATTCATGGACTATTATATTATATTATATTACAGTGTGACACGCAGGTAGACTGATGGCTCGGGGCGATGTATGAGAAGATGAGGAGGATTCATGGACTATTATATTATATTATATTACAGTGTGACACGCAGGTAGACTGATGGCAGGGGGCGATGTATGAGAAGATGAGGAGGATTCATGGACTATTATATTATATTATATTACAGTGTGACACGCAGGTAGACTGATGGCTCAGGGCGATGTATGAGAAGATGAGGGGGATTCATGGACTATTATATTATATTATATTACAGTGTGACACGCAGGTAGACTGATGGCTCAGGGCGATGTATGAGAAGATGAGGAGGATTCATGGACTATTATATTATATTATATTACAGTGTGACACGCAGGTAGACTGATGGCTCAGGGCGATGTATGAGAAGATGAGGAGGATTCATGGACTATTATATTATATTATATTATATTACAGTGTGACACGCAGGTAGACTGATGGCTCGGGGCGATGTATGAGAAGATGAGGAGGATTCATGGACTATTATATTATATTATATTACAGTGTGACACGCAGGTAGACTGATGGCACGGGGCGATGTATGAGAAGATGAGGAGGATTCATGGACTATTATATTATATTATATTACAGTGTGACACGCAGGTAGACTGATGGCTCAGGGGCGATGTATGAGAAGATGAGGAGGATTCATGGACTATTATATTATATTATATTACAGTGTGACACGCAGGTAGACTGATAGCAGGGGGCGATGTATGAGAAGATGAGGAGGAGTCATGGACTATTATATTATATTATATTACAGTGTGACACGCAGGTAGACTGATGGCTCAGGGCGGTGTATGAGAAGATGAGGAGGATTCATGGACTATTATATTATATTATATTACAGTGTGACACGCAGGTAGACTGATGGCAGGGGGCGGTGTATGAGAAGATGAGGAGGATTCATGGACTATTATATTATATTATATTACAGTGTGACACGCAGGTAGACTGATGGCACGGGGCGATGTATGAGAAGATGAGGAGGATTCATGGACTATTATATTATATTATATTACAGTGTGACACGCAGGTAGACTGATGGCACGGGCGATGTATGAGAAGATGAGGAGGATTCATGGACTATTATATTATATTATATTACAGTGTGACACGCAGGTAGACTGATGGCTCAGGGCGGTGTATGAGAAGATGAGGAGGATTCATGGACTATTATATTATATTATATTACAGTGTGACACGCAGGTAGACTGATGGCTCAGGGCGATGTATGAGAAGATGAGGAGGATTCATGGACTATTATATTATATTATATTACAGTGTGACACGCAGGTAGACTGATGGCTCGGGGCGATGTATGAGAAGATGAGGAGGATTCATGGACTATTATATTATATTATATTACAGTGTGACACGCAGGTAGACTGATGGCTCGGGGCGATGTATGAGAAGATGAGGAGGATTCATGGACTATTATATTATATTATATTACAGTGTGACACGCAGGTAGACTGATGGCTCGGGGCGATGTATGAGAAGATGAGGATTCATGACTATTATATTATATTATATTACAGTGTGACACGCAGGTAGACTGATGGCTCGGGGCGATGTATGAGAAGATGAGGAGGATTCATGGACTATTATATTATATTATATTACAGTGTGACACGCAGGTAGACTGATGGCTCGGGGCGGTGTATGAGAAGATGAGGAGGATTCATGGACTATTATATTATATTATATTACAGTGTGACACGCAGGTAGACTGATGGCAGGGGCGATGTATGAGAAGATGAGGAGGATTCATGGACTATTATATTATATTATATTACAGTGTGACACGCAGGTAGACTGATGGCACGGGGCGATGTATGAGAAGATGGGGAGGATTCATGGACTATTATATTATATTATATTACAGTGTGACACGCAGGTAGACTGATGGCAGGGGGCGATGTATGAGAAGATGAGGAGGATTCATGGACTATTATATTATATTATATTACAGTGTGACACGCAGGTAGACTGATGGCTCAGGGGGCGATGTATGAGAAGATGAGGAGGATTCATGGACTATTATATTATATTATATTACAGTGTGACACGCAGGTAGACTGATGGCTCAGGGCGATGTATGAGAAGATGAGGAGGATTCATGGACTATTATATTATATTATATTACAGTGTGACACGCAGGTAGACTGATGGCTCAGGGCGATGTATGAGAAGATGAGGAGGATTCATGGACTATTATATTATATTATATTACAGTGTGACACGCAGGTAGACTGATGGCTCAGGGCGATGTATGAGAAGATGAGGAGGATTCATGGACTATTATATTATATTATATTACAGTGTGACACGCAGGTAGACTGATGGCTCAGGGCGGTGTATGAGAAGATGAGGAGGATTCATGGACTATTATATTATATTATATTACAGTGTGACACGCAGGTAGACTGATGGCTCGGGGCGATGTATGAGAAGATGAGGAGGATTCATGGACTATTATATTATATTATATTACAGTGTGACACGCAGGTAGACTGATGGCAGGGGGCGGTGTATGAGAAGATGAGGAGGATTCATGGACTATTATATTATATTATATTACAGTGTGACACGCAGGTAGACTGATGGCAGGGGGCGATGTATGAGAAGATGAGGAGGATTCATGGACTATTATATTATATTATATTACAGTGTGACACGCAGGTAGACTGATGGCACGGGGGCGGTGTATGAGAAGATGAGGAGGATTCATGGACTATTATATTATATTATATTACAGTGTGACACGCAGGTAGACTGATGGCTCGGGGCGATGTATGAGAAGATGAGGAGGATTCATGGACTATTATATTATATTATATTACAGTGTGACACGCAGGTAGACTGATGGCAGGGGCGGTGTATGAGAAGATGAGGAGGATTCATGGACTATTATATTATATTATATTACAGTGTGACACGCAGGTAGACTGATGGCCCGGGGCGATGTATGAGAAGATGAGGAGGATTCATGGACTATTATATTATATTATATTACAGTGTGACACGCAGGTAGACTGATGGCACGGGGCGATGTATGAGAAGATGAGGAGGATTCATGGACTATTATATTATATTATATTACAGTGTGACACGCAGGTAGACTGATGGCAGGGGGCGATGTATGAGAAGATGAGGAGGATTCATGGACTATTATATTATATTATATTACAGTGTGACACGCAGGTAGACTGATGGCAGGGGGCGATGTATGAGAAGATGAGGAGGATTCATGGACTATTATATTATATTATATTACAGTGTGACACGCAGGTAGACTGATGGCTCAGGGCGGATGTATGAGAAGATGAGGAGGATTCATGGACTATTATATTATATTATATTACAGCGTGACACGCAGGTAGACTGATGGCTCAGGGCGATGTATGAGAAGATGAGGAGGATTCATGGACTATTATATTATATTATATTACAGTGTGACACGCAGGTAGACTGATGGCAGGGGGCGGTGTATGAGAAGATGAGGAGGATTCATGGACTATTATATTATATTATATTACAGTGTGACACGCAGGTAGACTGATGGCAGGGGCGATGTATGAGAAGATGAGGAGGATTCATGGACTATTATATTATATTATATTACAGTGTGACACGCAGGTAGACTGATGGCCAGGGGCGATGTATGAGAAGATGAGGAGGATTCATGGACTATTATATTATATTATATTACAGTGTGACACGCAGGTAGACTGATGGCTCGGGGCGATGTATGAGAAGATGAGGAGGATTCATGGACTATTATATTATATTATATTACAGTGTGACACGCAGGTAGACTGATGGCAGGGGGCGGTGTATGAGAAGATGAGGAGGATTCATGGACTATTATATTATATTATATTACAGTGTGACACGCAGGTAGACTGATGGCTCAGGGCGATGTATGAGAAGATGAGGAGGATTCATGGACTATTATATTATATTATATTACAGTGTGACACGCAGGTAGACTGATGGCAGGGGCGATGTATGAGAAGATGAGGAGGATTCATGGACTATTATATTATATTATATTACAGTGTGACACGCAGGTAGACTGATGGCTCAGGGGCGGTGTATGAGAAGATGAGGAGGATTCATGGACTATTATATTATATTATATTACAGTGTGACACGCAGGTAGACTGATGGCAGGGGGCGATGTATGAGAAGATGAGGAGGATTCATGGACTATTATATTATATTATATTACAGTGTGACACGCAGGTAGACTGATGGCTCAGGGCGATGTATGAGAAGATGAGGAGGATTCATGGACTATTATATTATATTATATTACAGTGTGACACGCAGGTAGACTGATGGCACGGGGCGATGTATGAGAAGATGAGGAGGATTCATGGACTATTATATTATATTATATTACAGTGTGACACGCAGGTAGACTGATGGCAGGGGCGATGTATGAGAAGATGAGGAGGATTCATGGACTATTATATTATATTATATTACAGTGTGACACGCAGGTAGACTGATGGCTCAGGGCGATGTATGAGAAGATGAGGAGGATTCATGGACTATTATATTATATTATATTACAGTGTGACACGCAGGTAGACTGATGGCACAGGGGCGATGATGAGAAGATGAGGAGGATTCATGGACTATTATATTATATTATATTACAGTGTGACACGCAGGTAGACTGATGGCTCAGGGGCGATGTATGAGAAGATGAGGAGGATTCATGGACTATTATATTATATTATATTACAGTGTGACACGCAGGTAGACTGATGGCACGGGGCGATGTATGAGAAGATGAGGAGGATTCATGGACTATTATATTATATTATATTACAGTGTGACACGCAGGTAGACTGATGGCACGGGGGCGTGTATGAGAAGATGAGGAGGATTCATGGACTATTATATTATATTATATTACAGTGTGACACGCAGGTAGACTGATGGCTCAGGGGCGATGTATGAGAAGATGAGGAGGATTCATGGACTATTATATTATATTATATTACAGTGTGACACGCAGGTAGACTGATGGCAGGGGGCGATGTATGAGAAGATGAGGAGGATTCATGGACTATTATATTATATTATATTACAGTGTGACACGCAGGTAGACTGATGGCAGGGCGATGTATGAGAAGATGAGGAGGATTCATGGACTATTATATTATATTATATTACAGTGTGACACGCAGGTAGACTGATGGCTCAGGGGCGGTGTATGAGAAGATGAGGAGGATTCATGGACTATTATATTATATTATATTACAGTGTGACACGCAGGTAGACTGATGGCTCGGGGCGATGTATGAGAAGATGAGGAGGATTCATGGACTATTATATTATATTATATTACAGTGTGACACGCAGGTAGACTGATGGCAGGGGCGATGTATGAGAAGATGAGGAGGATTCATGGACTATTATATTATATTATATTACAGTGTGACACGCAGGTAGACTGATGGCTCAGGGGCGATGTATGAGAAGATGAGGAGGATTCATGGACTATTATATTATATTATATTACAGTGTGACACGCAGGTAGACTGATGGCTCAGGGCGATGTATGAGAAGATGAGGAGGATTCATGGACTATTATATTATAATATATTACAGTGTGACACGCAGGTAGACTGATGGCACGGGGCGATGTATGAGAAGATGAGGAGGATTCATGGACTATTATATTATATTATATTACAGTGTGACACGCAGGTAGACTGATGGCAGGGGGCGATGTATGAGAAGATGAGGAGGATTCATGGACTATTATATTATATTATATTACAGTGTGACACGCAGGTAGACTGATGGCTCGGGGCGATGTATGAGAAGATGAGGAGGATTCATGGACTATTATATTATATTATATTACAGTGTGACACGCAGGTAGACTGATGGCACAGGGGCGATGTATGAGAAGATGAGGAGGATTCATGGACTATTATTATTATATTATATTACAGTGTGACACGCAGGTAGACTGATGGCTCAGGGGCGATGTATGAGAAGATGAGGAGGATTCATGGACTATTATATTATATATATTACAGTGTGACACGCAGGTAGACTGATGGCTCAGGGCGATGTATGAGAAGATGAGGAGGATTCATGGACTATTATATTATATTATATTACAGTGTGACACGCAGGTAGACTGATGGCTCAGGGCGATGTATGAGAAGATGAGGAGGATTCATGGACTATTATATTATATTACAGTGTGACACGCAGGTAGACTGATGGCTCAGGGCGATGTATGAGAAGATGAGGAGGATTCATGGACTATTATATTATATTATATTACAGTGTGACACGCAGGTAGACTGATGGGCAGGGGGCGATGTATGAGAAGATGAGGAGGATTCATGGACTATTATATTATATTATATTACAGTGTGACACGCAGGTAGACTGATGGCTCAGGGCGATGTATGAGAAGATGAGGAGGATTCATGGACTATTATATTATATTATATTACAGTGTGACACGCAGGTAGACTGATGGCTCAGGGCGGTGTATGAGAAGATGAGGAGGATTCATGGACTATTATATTATATTATATTACAGTGTGACACGCAGGTAGACTGATGGCAGGGGGCTGATGTATGAGAAGATTAGGAGGATTCATGACTATTATATTATATTATTACAGTGTGACACGCAGGTAGACTGATGGCAGGGGGCGGTGTATGAGAAGATGAGGAGGATTCATGGACTATTATATTATATTATATTACAGTGTGACACGCAGGTAGACTGATGGCAGGGGGCGATGTATGAGAAGATGAGGAGGATTCATGGACTATTATATTATATTATATTACAGTGTGACACGCAGGTAGACTGATGGCACGGGGCGGTGTATGAGAAGATGAGGAGGATTCATGGACTATTATATTATATTATATTACAGTGTGACACGCAGGTAGACTGATGGCACGGGGCGATGTATGAGAAGATGAGGAGGATTCATGGACTATTATATTATATTATATTACAGTGTGACACGCAGGTAGACTGATGGCAGGGGGCGATGTATGAGAAGATGAGGAGGATTCATGGACTATTATATTATATTATATTACAGTGTGACACGCAGGTAGACTGATGGCTCAGGGCGGATGTATGAGAAGATGAGGAGGATTCATGGACTATTATATTATATTATATTACAGTGTGACACGCAGGTAGACTGATGGCACGGGCGATGTATGAGAAGATGAGGAGGATTCATGGACTATTATATTATATTATATTACAGTGTGACACGCAGGTAGACTGATGGCTCAGGGGCGATGTATGAGAAGATGAGGAGGATTCATGGACTATTATATTATATTATATTACAGTGTGACACGCAGGTAGACTGATGGCAGGGGGCGATGTATGAGAAGATGAGGAGGATTCATGGACTATTATATTATATTATATTACAGTGTGACACGCAGGTAGACTGATGGCACGGGGGCGGATGTATGAGAAGATGAGGAGGATTCATGGACTATTATATTATATTATATTACAGTGTGACACGCAGGTAGACTGATGGCAGGGGGCGATGTATGAGAAGATGAGGAGGATTCATGGACTATTATATTATATTATATTACAGTGTGACACGCAGGTAGACTGATGGCAGGGGGCGATGTATGAGAAGATGAGGAGGATTCATGGACTATTATATTATATTATATTACAGTGTGACACGCAGGTAGACTGATGGCAGGGGCGATGTATGAGAAGATGAGGAGGATTCATGGACTATTATATTATATTATATTACAGTGTGACACGCAGGTAGACTGATGGCCAGGGGCGATGTATGAGAAGATGAGGAGGATTCATGGACTATTATATTATATTATATTACAGTGTGACACGCAGGTAGACTGATGGCACGGGGCGGTGTATGAGAAGATGAGGAGGATTCATGGACTATTATATTATATTATATTACAGTGTGACACGCAGGTAGACTGATGGCTGGGGGCGATGTATGAGAAGATGAGGAGGATTCATGGACTATTATATTATATTATATTACAGTGTGACACGCAGGTAGACTGATGGCTCAGGGCGGTGTATGAGAAGATGAGGAGGATTCATGGACTATTATATTATATTATATTACAGTGTGACACGCAGGTAGACTGATGGCTCGGGGCGATGTATGAGAAGATGAGGAGGATTCATGGACTATTATATTATATTATATTACAGTGTGACACGCAGGTAGACTGATGGCTCAGGGCGGTGTATGAGAAGATGAGGAGGATTCATGGACTATTATATTATATTATATTACAGTGTGACACGCAGGTAGACTGATGGCTAGGGGCGGTGTATGAGAAGATGAGGAGGATTCATGGACTATTATATTATATTATATTACAGTGTGACACGCAGGTAGACTGATGGCTCGGGCGTGTATGAGAAGATGAGGAGGATTCATGGACTATTATATTATATTATATTACAGTGTGACACGCAGGTAGACTGATGGCAGGGCGATGTATGAGAAGATGAGGAGGATTCATGGACTATTATATTATATTATATTACAGTGTGACACGCAGGTAGACTGATGGCTCAGGGGCGATGTATGAGGAAGATGAGGAGATTCATGACTATTATATTATATTATATTACAGTGTGACACGCAGGTAGACTGATGGCACGGGGCGATGTATGAGAAGATGGGATATACAGAGTGACACTAGGTAGACTGATGGCTCAGGGCGTGTATGAGAAGATGAGGAGGTTCATGGACTATTATATTATTTATATTACAGGTGTGACACGCAGGTAGACTGATGGCTCAGGGTGGGATGTATGAGAAGATGAGGAGGATTCATGGACTATTATATTATATTATATTACAGTGTGACACGCAGGTAGACTGATGGCTCAGGGGCGGATGTATGAGAAGATGAGGAGGATTTCATGGACTATTATATTATATTATATTACAGTGTGACAACGCAGGTAGACTGATGGCTCGGCAATGTATGAGAAGATGAGGAGGATTCATGGACTATTATATTATATTATATTACAGTGTGACACGCAGGTAGACTGATGGCTCAGGGCGGTGTATGAGAAGATGAGGAGGATTCATGGACTATTATATTATATTTATATTACAGTGTGACACGCAGGTAGACTGATGGCTCAGGGCGATGTATGAGAAGATGAGGAGGATTCATGGACTATTATATTATATTATATTTACAGTGTGACACGCAGGTAGACTGATGGCTCAGGGCGGTGTATGAGAAGATGAGGAGGATTCATGGACTATTATATTATATTATATTACAGTGTGACACGCAGGTAGACTGATGGCTCAGGGGCGGTGTATGAGAAGATGAGGAGGATTCATGGACTATTATATTATATTATATTACAGTGTGACACGCAGGTAGACTGATGGCGGGGCGATGTATGAGAAGATGAGGGGATTCATGGACTATTATATTATATTATATTACAGTGTGACACGCAGGTAGACTGATGGCTCAGGGGCGATGTATGAGAAGATGAGGAGGGATTCATGGACTATTATATATATTATATTACAGTGTGACACGCAGGTAGACTGATGGCACAGGGGCGATGTATGAGAAGATGAGGAGGATTCATGGACTATTATATTATATTATATTACAGTGTGACACGCAGGTAGACTGATGGCTCAGGGAGATGTATGCGACGACTGAGGGGATCTCACTGGACTATTATATTATATATTTACAGTGTGACACGCCAGGTAGATGATGGCT